>NC_134200.1:298639-373675 GCF_964188355.1 Buteo buteo
GTTTGAGGTGAATTTGGGGGGTTTGGGGATTGAATCAAGGGGGTTTGGGGTGAAATCAAGGGGGTTTGGGGGTAAAATCAAGGGCTTTTGAGGTGAAATCGGGGTTTTGGTGGCTAAATCAAGGGGGTTTGGGTTAAATCAAGGGGTTTGGGGGCTAAACCAAGGGGGTTTGAGGTGAAATCAGGGGGGTTGGGGGCTAAATCAAGGGTTTTGGGGGTTTTGAGGTGAAATCGGGGGGGTGGGGTGAAATCAAGGGGTTTGGGGGTTAGAGTGAAGTGTTTGGGGGTTAAATCCAGGGGTTTGGGGTTAAATGAAGGGGGTTTGGGGCTTAAAACCGGGGGGGGGGTTGGGTCTTAAACCAAGGGGGTTTGGGGGGCTTGAAACCAGGGGGGATTTGGGGCTTAAACCAGGGGGGGTTGGGGCTTGAAACCAGGGGGTTTGGGGCCTTAAACCAAAGGTTTGGGGCCTTAAACCAAGGGGTTTGTGGTTAAATCCAGGTGTTTCGGCTTAAAGCCAGGGGGGTTTGGGGGCTTAAAGCCAGGGGGGTTTGGGGGCTTAAAACCAGGGGGGTTTGGGGCTTAAACCAGGGGGGTTTGGGGGTTGAAACCAGGGGAGTTTGGGCCTTAAACCAGGGGAGTTTGGGCCTTAAACCAGGGGGGTTTGGGGCTTGAAACCAGGGGGGTTTGGGCGCTCTAAAACCCAGGGGGGTTTGGGGGCTTGAAACCAGGGGGGTTTGGGGCTTAAACCAGGGGGTTTGGGGCCTTAAACCAAGGGGTTTGGGGCCTTAAACCAGGGGGGTTTGGGGGCTTAAACCAGGGGGGTTTGGGGGCTTAAACCAGGGGGGTTTGGGGGCTTAAACCAGGGGGGTTTGGGGGCTTAAAACCAAGGGGGTTTGGGGGCTTAAAACCAAGGGGGTTTGGGCCTTAAACCAAGGGGGTTTGGGCCTTAAACCAAAGGGTTTGGGGCTTAAACCAAGGGGTTTGCAGTTAAATCAAGGTGTTTCGGCTTAAAACCAGGGGGGTTTGGGGGCTCTAAAACCAGGGGGGTTTGGGGCCTAAAACCAGGGGGGGTTGGGCTTAAACCAAAGAGTTTGGGGGTTGAAAACATGGGGTTTTTTTTTTCGTGGTGCCGTTTATTTTTTTGTCGTCTGCGCGGGCGCCCCGAGTGCCGGCGTCTCAGGGGTTAAGTCCCCCTCATCCCCCTCAGCGCCCACAAGATGGCGGCCGCGCCGGGGTGGGGGGAGAACAACGCCGCCGCCTCAGCCGCGGCCACACCCTCCCCCTCATAAACCCCGCCCCCTCCTCCCCTCCCTCCCAAGCGAAGGCGCCCCAATGTCACTTCCGACCAAGCCCCACCCCCTTCCCCCCCCCACCACCAATCCCGTCCTTTTTCCTCCTCGCCGTCCAATGGCGTGAGGAGAACGGGGAGAGGGGAGGGAGGGGGGGGAAAGGGGCGGGGCCTGAGCCAGGAGCCGGTTGGGGTGGCGGCGTGCGCGCGCGCGACTCCCCCCACCCACCCCCCCCCCCGCCGCCCCTTGTTCTCGCGCGCGCGCGGGGTGAGGCCACCGCCTGAAACGCGGGGGGGGCGGCGGGGGGGGGGGGGAGGGGAAAGACGTCAATATTCTTCCCCCCCCTTTTCCTTTTCCGTGCCCCTCCCCCACCCGCCGGAGACCCCCCCCCCTTCCCCCCCCCCCCCCTTCAAGGTAAGGCCCCGGCGGTTTTAATATTTTGGGGGGGGGGGGAGGAAGGAGGAGGGGGGGGGGTGTTGTTCCCCCCCCCCCGTTATCACCTCACGGGTGGTTTGGTCCCGCTGAGGGAGGGGGGAGGGGGAGGGGAGGCCGCGGGGGAGGGGGGGGGGGGACACACCAGTGAGACCAGTTGGATTGTACTGGGCGGCCCAGTGACCCTCTGACCGGGCAGCCCGGTTCCCCCCATTCCCCTCTTACTGGGCACCCCAGTTCCGTCCTAACTGGGTATCCCAGTTCCCTTCTTACTGGGCACCCCAATTCTCCCCCTTCCCCCTGATTGGGCATCCCAGCTCTCCCCATTCCCCTCTTACTCGGCACCCCAGTTCCCCCATGACTGGGCACCCCAGTTCCCCCCATTCCCCACTTACTGGGTTGCCCAGTTCTCCTCTTACTGGGCATCCCAGTTCCCCCCATTCCCCTCTTACTGGGCACCCTAGTTACCCCATGACTGGGCACCCCAGTTCTCCCCGTTCCCCCCCTAACTGGGCTGCCCAGTTCCCCCATGATTGGGCACCCCAGTTCTCCCCCTACCCCCTAACTGGGCAGCCCAGTTCCCCCACAACTGGGCATCCCAGTTCCCCCATGATTGGGCACCCCAGCTCTCCCCATTCCCCTTTTACTGGGCACCCCAGTTCCCCCATGACTGGGCAGCCCAGTTCTCCCTATTCCCCTCTTACTGGGCAACCCAGTTCCATCCTAACTGGGCATCCCAGTTTTCCCCCTTCTCCTCTTACTGGGCATCCCAGTTCTCCCACGACTGGGCAGCCCAGTTCTCCCCATTCCCCTTTTACTGGGCAGCCCAGTTTCCCCACGACTGGGCAGCCCGGTTCTCCCCACTCCCCTCTTACTGGGTATCCTAATTCCCCTCTTACTGGGCATCCCAGTTCCCCCACAACTGGGCATCCCAGTTTCCTCATGATTGGGCACCCCAGTTCTCCCACTTCCCCCCTGACTGGGCAGCCCAGTTCCCCCCATTGCCCTCTTACTGGGCACCCCAGTTCCCCCCATTCCCCTCTTACTGGGTTGCTCAGTTCTCCTCTTACTGGGCACCCCAGTTCCCCCATGACTGGGCAGCCCGGTTCTCCCCATTCCCCTCTTACTGGGCTGCCCAGTTCCCCCATGACTGGGCTCCCCAGTTCTCCCCACTCCCCCCTAACTGGGCATCCCAGTTCCCCCATGACTGGGCATCCCAGTTCTCCCCCTTCCCCTCTTACTGGGCACCCGGTTCCCCACTTCCTGGGCATCTCAGTTCTATGACTGGGCACCCCAGTTCCCCCATTCCTCTTTTGCTCGGGGTCCCAGTGCCCCAGTTCCCTCCTAACTGGGCGTCCCAGTTCTCGTCTAACTGGGTACCCTGGTTCCCCCCATTTGTCTCTTACTGGGCGTCCCAGTTCCCCCCATTGGGGTCTCAGTGCCCCCCACTTCCCCTCTAACTGGGCACCCCAGTTCCTCTCATTCCCCCCTAACTGGGGGTCCCAGTTCCCCCGTGACTGGGCACCCTAGTTCTCCTCTTACTGGGGCTCCCAGTGCCCCCCATTTTCCCTCTTACTGGGGGTCCCATTTTCCCTCTTACTGGGCACCCCAGTTCCCCCCATCCTCCTCTTACTGGGTACCATTCCCCCCCCTTGTCCCCGCAGCCAGTTTTGGGGGAGTCTGTGCATTTTTTTGGGGGGGGGGGGGCTGAGGTTTATGGAAAGGGGTGACCCCAAATTTGGGGGGGGGGGGTCAGTTGGGGGGCGGGCTTTTGTGGAGGGGGGGGTGGCACTTTTGGGGGTTCCCCCCCTTAATTTTCCTTCTTTTTCCCCCCCCACAGCTCGGAAATCCGGACCCCCCCGCCGCCCCTCGCAGCCTGACGTGAGCCCCCGCCCCCTTCCCAAACCCTCCCCCCTCTAGGGGGGGAGGGGACCCCCAAAAAAACCACCACCCCCCCCTTTTTTTTTTTTTAACATCTCCCCCCCCCCAAAAAAAAAATGGCCGACCCCATCATGGACCTTTTCGACGACCCCAACCTTTTTGGGCTCGACCCTTTAACGGACGAAACCTTCGCCCCCCCTTCCCACGATCCCATCGAAGAAGCTTTAGGGTTAACGGGGGCTTTAGAACCCCCCCAACCTCCTCCAGACCCCCCCCCGGAACCCCCCGCCCCCCCTCCGGAACCTTCTTTGCCCCCCCAAAATCCCCCCGACCCCCCTCAATCCCAAATTCCCCCCGAACGGGACGTTCTCAGTCAAGGCAACCCCTTCATGGGGGTTTCGGCTTCGTTACCCCCCACCCCTTCTTCTTCTTCCTCCGGGGGGGGTCCCCAACCCCCCAAAATCGTTATCCTTAAAGCCCCCCCGGGGGGGGCGACGCCCTCGGGTCCCACCCAATCGCCCGCCCTTCCCGTAGCGGGCGGGGGGACCGCACCCAACGGCGGAAAAGTGACTTTCGCCAAAGTTTTAACCGGCGCCCCGCAACTTCGACCCGGCGTTTCCATCGTTACCGGGAACGCCGCCGCCGTTTTAACCGGCAAAGTGACTCCAGCCGGAACCGGGGGGGCTACCGGAACGGCCCCCCCCGCCGCCGCCGCTGCCGTTCACCGATTGGTTCAACCGGGAAGACCCGTCAAGCAATTGGTTTTGCAACCCGTCAAAGCTGGGGGGGCCGGGACCCCCCTCAAACCCGCCGTCACCCTCACGTCGGCGCCAGCGCAGGTGACGAAGGGGTGGGGGGTGGGCGGTGACGTGGGTGGGGGGGCGGTGAGATGGGTGGGGGCACCCATGGGTGGGTGTCTTGGGGGTTGGGGTCTTCGGGGTTGGGTGGGGGGGTCTTCGAGGTTGGGTTCGTCTTCTTGGGTTGGGGTCTTTGGGGTCGGGGTGGGTGGGGGAGCTCAGGGTGGGGTGGGCGGGGCTTCGGGTGGGGTGGGGCTTGGAGGGTGGGGTTGTCCCTTTGGGTGGGGGGCTTGGGGGTTGGGGTCTTCAGGGTTGGGTGGGGGGGTCTTCGAGGTTGGGTTTGTCTTCTTGGGGTCTTTGGGGTTGGGGGGGCTCGGAGTGGGTGGGGGGGCTCAGGGTGTGGTGGGTGGGGGGCTATGGGGTTGGGTGGGGCTCGGGGTGGGGCTTAGAGGGTGGGGTTGTTGCTTTGGGTGGGGGGCTTGGGGGTTGGGGTCTTCAGGGTTGGGTGGGGGGTCTTCAAGGTTGGGCTTGTCTCCTTGGGTTGGGGTCTGGGTTTGGAGGGCTCAGGGTGATTTGCCGGGGGCCACCGGAGTCTGGGTCACCTCCCAACAGCGGGGTCCCCAAAGTCCTTGAGGTCCCCAAGATTGGGGTCACCACCCCTTAACAGGGTCCCCAAAGTCCTTGAGGTCCCCAAGGTTGGGGTCACCACCCCATAGCATGGTCCCCAAAGTCCTTGAGGTTCTCAAGATTGGGGTCACCGCCCCATGGCAGGGTCCCCAGAGTCCCTGACGTCCTCAAGATTGGGGTCACCACCCCATGGTGGTGTCCCCAAAGTCCCTGAGGTCCTCAGGATTGAGGTCACCTCCCCATAACGAGGTCCCCAAAGTCCTTGAGGTCCCCAAGATTGGGGTCACCTCCCCATGGTGGTGTCCCCAAAGTCCTTGAGGTTCTCAAGATTGGGGTCAGCACACCATAACGGGGTTCCCAAAGTCATTGAGATCTTCAGAGCTGGGGTCACCTCTCAATAGCAATGTCCCCGAAGTCCTTGAGGTTTTCAAGATTGGGGCCACCACCCTTTAACGGGGTCCCCAAAGTCCTTGAGGTCCCCAAGATTGGGGTCACCACCCCTTTAACAGGGTCCCCAAAGTCCTTGGGGTCACTTGCCCATAATCGGGTCCCCAAAGTCCTTGAGGTCCCCAAGATTGAGGTCACTTCCCCATGGCGGGGTCCCCAAAGTCATTGAGGTCTTCAGAGCTGGGGTCACCTCTCAATAGCAATGTCCCCAAAGTCCTTGAGGTTCTCGAGATTGGGGCCACCACCCCTTAACGGGGTCCCCAAAGTCCTTGAGGTCCCCAAGATTGGGGTCACCTCCACATAGTGGGGTCCCCGAAGTTCCTGAGGTTCTCAAGATTGGGGTCACCACCCCATGGTGGTGTCCCCAAAGTCCCTGAGGTCCTCAGGATTGGGGTCACCTCCCCATAATTGAGTCCTCAAAGTCCTTGACGTCCCCAGGATTGGGGTCACCACGCTATAACAGGGTCCCCAAAGTCCTTGAGGTCCCCAAGATTGAGGTCACCTCCCCATAACGAGGTCCCCGAGTTCCAGCTCGCCACCCACGCTCCCCAGAGATCCCCGTCCTCGCCCTGACCCCGCCCCTTTTTTTTTTTCCCCCCCATCTCTAGGGCGAATCGAAACGCATCACTTTGGTGCTCCAACAGCCGCCGGGCGGTAGCGCTCCCCCCGGCCAACGCCACGTGGTGTTGGGGAGTTTACCGGGCAAGATCGTGTTGCAGGGCAACCAATTGGCCGCTCTCGGTCAAGCCAAAGGGACGCCGGGTCAACCCGCCAAGGTGGTCACCATCCAACTTCAGGTTCAACAACCTCCCGCCGGCCAACCGGGAGCTCCCCAGAAGATCCAACTCCTCCAGCAACCCGCCGGCGCCGGCGGGCAGCCGGCTCCCGTGGCCGTCTCCTCCGTGCCGCAGGTGGTGGGGGGGACGGGGCAGAGGTTGACGGTGCCGTTGAAGGTGGTTCTACAACCCCAGGTGAGCGTCGGCGAGGTTTTGGGGCGACCGGGAAGCTGAAGAGCTTCTGGGGGGCGGTCGTCGGGAGGGGCGGTCTCGGCATTTTGTCCAATTACGGTCCCCGTTGTGCCAAACCTGCGGTCCCGGCATTTTGTCCAACTACGGTCCCCGTTGTGCCAAACCCTCAGTCCCGGTGTCGCGCCCAACTCTTGGTTTTGGTTGCACCCAAGTTTTTGTCCTGGTGTTGCATCTCATTTTGGTCCCTGTTGCGCCCCACCCTTGGTCTCCGTTGCGCCCAACTCTTGGTTTTGGTTGCGCCCAAGCTTTTGTCCTGGAGTTGCGCCCAACCCTTGGCCGCGGCGTTGCGCCCAACTCTTGGTTTTCGTTGCACCCAAGCTTTTGTCCTGGAGTTGCACCCAATTTTGGTCCCAGTTGTGCCCAACCTTGGCCGCAGCGTTGTGCCCGACCCTTGGTCTCCATCGCACCCAACCTTTGGCCACGGTGTTGTGCCCAATATTGGCCACGGCATTGCGCCCAACTGTTGGTCTCTGTTGCGCCCAACTCATGGTTTTGGTTGTGCCCAAGCTTTTGTCCTGGAGTTGCACCCAATTTTGGTCCCAGTTGCGCCCAACCTTGGCCACGGTGTTGCGCCCAACCTTTGTCTCCATTGCACCCAACGTTTGGCCACAGCGTTGCGCCCAACCCTTGCTTTCCGTTGCACCCAACTCTTGGTTTTGGTTGCACCCAAACTTTTGTGCTGGAGTTGCACCCAATTTTGGCTGCGGCTTTGCGCCCAACCCTTGGTCTCCGTTGCGCCCAACTCTCGGTTTTGGTTGCACCCAAGCTTTTGTCCTGGAATTGCGCCCAATTTTGGTCCCAGTTGCGCCCAACCTTCGGCCGCGGCGTTGCGCCCAACGTTTGACGTGGCGTTGCGCCCAACCTTGGCCACGGTGTCGCGCCCAACCCTTGGTCTCCGTTGCACCCAACTCTTGGGTTTGGTTGCACCCAAGCTTTTGTCCTGGAGTTGTGCCCAACCTTCGGCCACGGCGTTGCGCCCAACTCTTGGTTTTGGTCGCACCAAAGCTTTTGTCCTAGAATTGCGCCCAATTTTGGTCCCAGTTGTGCCCAACCCTTGGTCTCCATCGTGCCCAACCTCGGTGCCACCCCAATTTTTGGCTTTTCTCCGCAGGCCGGCTCGTCTCAGGGCAGTTCTCCCGGTCTATCGGTGGTGAAGGTGCTGAGCAGCAGCGAAGTAGCCGCCCTGGCCAGCCCCGGCTCGCGGGGCGCCTCGGAGGAAAGCCGCAAGCTGGAGCACCAGAAGAAGCAGGAGAAAGCCAATCGCATCGTAGCCGAGGCCATCGCCCGTGCCCGAGCCCGGGGCGAGCAGAACATCCCCCGTGTCCTCAACGAGGACGAGCTGCCCAGCGTCCGGCCCGAGGAGGAGGGCGAGCGGAAGCGCCGGCGGAAAGGGGCCGGCGAGCGCGGGGGACCCAAGGAGGAAAGACCCCGCAAGGGCAAGGGTCAAGGTGGCTCTGGCAAGAGCAAGGGGCGCAGCAAACCCAGGTGAGACCTCCTCAGCTCCGAAAAATGACGTATTTTCACCCAAATTTAGCTGGGAGGGGTCTGGCCGCGGGTGCGTGTCCTCGTTGCGGTGGCCCTGGCGTCGACCAACCACGGTCTTTGTTGTCGACCAACCATGGTCTTCGTTGTCGCCCAACAGCGGCCCCTCGTTGTCTCACAACCATGGTCTTCATTGTCACCCAACGGTGGCCATCGTTGCCCAACCATGGTCTTCGTTGTTGCCCAACGGCGGCCCCTCATTGTCGCCCAACGGCGGCCCTCATTGCCCAACCGTGGTCTTCGTTGTCGCCCAACGGTGGCCCTTCATTGTTGTCCAACAGTGGCCATCATTGCTCAACCGTGGTCTTCGTTGTTGCCCAACCATGGTCTTCGTTGTCGCCCAACGGTGGCCCTTCATTGTCACCCTACGGTGGCCCTTGTCGCCCAACCGTGGTCTTCGTTGTCACCCAGCGGTGGCCCTTCGTTGTCGCCCAACCGTGGTCTTCGTTGTCACCCAGCGGTGGCCCTTCGTTGTCGCCCAACGGTGGCCATCGTTGCCCAACCGTGGTCTTCGTTGTCGCCCCAACCATGCCCATTTGCCCCCCAACATTGGACCTCGTTGCCCCCCAACCTTGGCCGCCGTCCCCAACCTTTGGCCCTCGTTGTCCCCCCAACCCTTGGCCTTGGTGTAAACCCCCAGAGAAGGGATCCATCCGTCCCATCTCCGCCCTCCTAACGCCCCCATCTCACCCCGGTAGCACCATCACGCCGGTGGTGGGGAAGAAACGGAAGCGCAACGCCTCTTCCGACAACTCGGATGCCGAGGTGATGCCGGCGCAGTCGCCGCGGGAAGAAGAAGAAACCAGCGTGCAGGTACGGAGACGCCGCCGGCGGAGGTCCGCACCGTTTTGGCACGGACGGGGGCCACATCCTGTTTTCCTTTCCCCTTTCCAGAAACGGCGGTCGAATCGGCAAGTCAAACGCAAGAAATACACTGAAGATTTGGACATCAAGATCACCGATGATGAGGAAGATGAAGAGCTGGATGTGACGGGGCCGGTCCGACCCGAGCAACCGCCGGTCCCGCAACCCCCTGCGCCGGAACCGGAGCCGGAGGGCGAGACGTTGCCCTCCATGCAGTTTTTTGTGGTGGGGGGTCTTCGCTTTATTTTCTCGGATGCCGCTTTGTGGCGTCTGCTGCGATCTTCATCTCCTTCCACCATCATCTTCATCTTTTTTGTTCTCCGCTTCCAGGAAAACCCCAGCGAGGAGGACGCAGCCATCGTGGACAAGGTCCTCTCCATGAGGGTGGTGAAGAAAGAGGTGAGCGACCACCGTGGTGGCGGCAGTAGGGGGCGTTTTGCCGGTATTTTGCCGACTCTTAACGTCCCACCTGGTTCTCCGCAGCTTCCGTCGGGGCAATTGATCGAGATGGAGGAGTTTTTCGTCAAGTACAAGAACTAGTAGGTGGCCGGAGGAGGTGGGATGGGTTTGGGGTGTCCCCTTGGGGTCTACGGCACGTTTGGACCCTTGCCGCCCCGCCGGCGGGCTCCTCGTTGGGCCGCGACGGTTGGGTTGAGCTCTGCAAACCCAACGGAGGCGCCGCGGCGGTGAGCCCAACAACTCGTCGACGCTTCTACGACGGGGCGGCTGTCGACGAAGGGTTTTTTCTGCGCCAACGTTGCTCGAAAACGGCCTTACCGCCCCCAAATCCCTTCACCGCCGCGGAGGGGGGGCTTTGCCGCGTGGACGTGACGCTTTGCCCCCCTGTCCCGTGTCCCCCCCCCAGCTCCTATCTCCACTGTGAGTGGGCCACCATCGACCAGCTGGAGAAGGACAAGAGGATCCACCAGAAACTGAAGCGTTTCAAGACGAAGATGACGCAGATGCGACACTTTTTCCACGAGGTGCTGGTTTGGGGGGGGGGGGGGCGCAGAAGGGGTTTTGGGGGTTCGGCGAGACCGCTCACCGCCCCCCTCCTCATCTTCAAAGGATGAAGAACCTTTCAACCCCGACTACGTGGAGGTAGACCGTATTTTGGACGAGTCCCACAGCATCGACAAAGACAACGGGGAGGTGAGCGAGGAGGAGAGAATGGGGCAACGGAGGACTTCTCCTTCAAAAAATAGCATTTTCTGCCACCGACACCCTGTTTTTTTTGTCCCCCCACCCTACTCCCGGTTGCAGCCGGTGGTCTACTACCTGGTGAAGTGGTGCTCCCTACCCTACGAGGACAGCACTTGGGAGCTCAAAGAGGACGTAGACGAGGGAAAGATCAGGGAGTTCAAACGCATCCAAGCCCGACACCCGGAACTCAAACGTTTGGTGAGCGTCTGGGTCCTCTCCCACCTCCCCGCGTCCCCCCCCTCACCCCGATTTCGGCAGCCGCCGATGTCATCTCCATCCCCGCCACCCCACCTTCCTTTCTTCTCCCAGCCCCGTCCCCAAGCCGGTTCCTGGAAGAAACTGGAGCTCTCCCACGAATACAAAAACCACAACCAGCTTCGCGAATACCAACTGGAAGGGGTCAACTGGTTGCTCTTCAACTGGTACAACAGGCAAGTGGCGGAACGGGACGGTGGGTGGGACGACACGGCGGGGGGGGACGTTATCGCCGCTCCCAATCGCCGACCGGCCGTTTCGTTTCCTCCCCGCAGGCAGAACTGCATTTTGGCTGACGAGATGGGCTTGGGCAAGACCATCCAGTCCATCGCTTTCTTGCAAGAAGTCTACAACGTCGGCATCCGGGGTCCTTTCCTGGTTATCGCTCCGCTCTCCACCATCACCAACTGGGAGCGAGAGTTTAATACCTGGACGGAGATGAACAGCATCGTTTACCACGGCAGTTTGGCTTCCCGGCAGATGATCCAACAGTACGAGATGTACTGCAAGGACTCGCGGGTAGGATGCCGTTGGGTCTTCTTGGCTTCAAAACGCTTCCGAAAACTTTTCCCCGAGGTTTGGGGATGAGGTTGGAGCCACCTCCCTACCTTCGTCCCCTCCCCAGGGTCGTCTCATCCCCGGAGCCTACAAATTTGATGCTCTCATCACCACCTTCGAGATGATCCTCTCCGACTGCCCCGAGCTGCGGGAGATCGAGTGGCGTTGTGTCATCATCGACGAGGCCCACCGCCTCAAAAACCGCAACTGCAAGTTGCTCGACAGCCTCAAGCACATGGACCTGGTGAGAGATGGGGTGGAGAAGGGGACGGGGAGGGGAACACGGAGACCCCAACTCCTCTCCGTGGGGCAGAGCAGGGTTTCCTGAAGGTGCGGGGGGGGTCTTGGTTGCATCCAGAGATGTTTGGGCTCATCCCGTGCCGCGGGGATTGGTTTTGGAGGTGTGTGTGGGGGAATTGGTTGCATCTGGAGATGTTTGGGCTCATCCCGTGCCGTGGGGATTGGTTTTGGAGGTGTGTTTGGGGTCTTGGTTGCATCCAGAGATGTTTGGGCTCCTCCCGTGCCGTGGGGATTGGTCTTGAAGGTGTGTTTGGGTTCTTGGTTGCATCCGGAGATGTTTGGGCTCATCCCGTGCCACAGGGATTGGTCCTGAAGGTGTGTGGGGGGGAATTGGTTCCATCTTGAGATGTTTGGGCTCATCCCGTGCCACGGGGATTGGTTTTGGAGGTGTGTTTGGGGTCTTGGTTGCATCTGGAGATGTTTGGGTTCATCTCATGCCGCAGGGATTGGTTTTGGAGGTGTGTGGGGGGGGTCTTGGTTGCATCTGGAGATGTTTGGGATCATCCCGTGCCGCAGGGATTGGTCCTGAAGGTGCGTGTGCGGGAATTGGTTCCATCTTGAGATGCGTGGGCTCATCCCGTGCCGTGGGGATTGGTCTTGAAGGTGTGGGGGGGGTCTCGGTTGCATTCAGAGATGTTTGGGCTCATTCCGTGCCACGGGGGATTGGTCTTGGAGGTGTGTTTGGGGTCTTGGTTGCATCTGGAGATGTTTGGGCTCATCCTGTGCCGCAGGGATTGGTCCTGAAGGTGTGGGGGGGTTGCTGGTCATACCTGGAGATGGTTGGGTACATTCCATGCCTACCCCCACCCCAAATCCTAACGTTTTACACCCCCTGGTTATCAGGAACACAAAGTTCTCTTGACGGGCACCCCGCTCCAAAACACGGTGGAAGAGCTCTTTAGCCTCCTGCACTTCCTGGAGCCTTCCCAGTTCCCTTCCGAAGCAGAATTTCTCAAGGATTTTGGGGACCTCAAAACCGAGGAGCAGGTGAGAACATCGGGAGGACCCCAAACCCTTCCCCGGCCACTTGGGTCCCTCCTGACCCGCGGTGACGTTGCCCCGCTGGTCCCCCTTGTAGGTGCAGAAGCTCCAGGCCATCCTCAAGCCCATGATGCTCCGTCGGTTGAAGGAAGACGTGGAGAAGAACCTGGCGCCCAAGCAAGAGACCATCATTGAGGTGGAGTTGACCAACATTCAGAAGAAATACTACCGGGCCATCCTGGAGAAGAATTTCTCCTTCCTTTCCAAAGGCGCCGGTCACACCAACATGCCCAACCTCCTCAACACCATGATGGAACTGCGCAAGTGCTGCAACCACCCCTACCTCATCAACGGTGAGGAACCAGGGGCGGGCGGCGACGCGGCGGGGCGTCCCTCGTCGTCCCACCGCCGGCGGACGACCTCGGGGGCTAACGCCACCCCGTCCCCGCTTCTCCTGGCCTCGTCCTTTCTTCTGCCGAGGACTTGGCGGCCTCTTGGATTTGGGGTTTGCCTTCCCCAACCTCCGTAGAGCCGTCCGTTGGGCTCAACGTCGCGGTGGGGGAGATCCTCCGGCTCGCCCGGTTGGGTTTTGGTGCCCCTCGAGTCTTGCTTTGGCGGGGTGTCTCCCGAGAAGGTCTCGCGTCCCACCCCGCTGACAGGTCCCTTCCCTACCCGACAGGCGCGGAGGAGAAGATCTTGGCCGAATTTCGGGAGTCTTGCCACCACCACGTCCCCCACGACTTCCACCTCCAGGCCATGGTCCGCTCGGCCGGCAAACTGGTTCTCATCGACAAGCTGCTGCCCAAGCTGAAAGCCGGCGGCCACAAGGTGCTCATCTTCTCCCAGATGGTGCGATGTCTCGACATCTTGGAGGACTACCTCATCCAGAAGAGGTGAGAGGGGGGGACGACGAGGCGACGGGTGGGCCTGGGGGGGACCCTGGCGCCCTCCCCGAACGCGGTTCCGGTGATCTCGGTAGGTACCTCTACGAGCGGATCGACGGACGGGTACGGGGCAACCTACGGCAAGCCGCCATCGATCGCTTTAGCAAACCCGACTCAGATCGCTTCGTCTTCCTCCTCTGCACCCGGGCGGGCGGTTTGGGCATCAACCTCACCGCCGCCGACACCTGCATCATCTTCGATTCCGATTGGAATCCCCAAAATGACCTCCAGGTAGACGCCGGCTCCGCCCCACCGCCACGGGTTTGGCGTCACGTCACTTTTGTCCTGACCTGATCCCCTACCCGCCCTCTTCTTCCTTCCTCCAGGCTCAAGCGCGGTGTCACCGGATCGGGCAGAGCAAGGCGGTGAAGGTCTACCGCCTCATCACGCGCAACTCCTACGAGCGGGAGATGTTCGATAAAGCCAGCCTCAAGTTGGGGCTGGACAAGGCCGTGCTGCAGTCCATGAGCGGACGCGAGGGCAACATCGCGGGGGTGAGGCGTCTTCCGAGGGAAACAGGGCGTGAAGATCTTGGGGATGAGGTTTTCGGAGGGAAATGGGGTGTGAAAGTCTTGGGGTGAGGTCTTCCGAGGGAAACAGGGCATGAAGACCACAGGGATGAGGTCTTCTGAGGGAAGCGGGGCATGAAGATCTTGGGGATGAGGTCTTCCAAGGGGAATGGGGCGTGAAGACCACGGGGATGAGGTTTTCCGAGGGAAATGGGGCACAAAGACCTTGGGGGTGAGGTCTTCTGAGGGAAATGGGGCTTGAAGACCACGGGGATGAGGTTTTCCGAGGGAAATGGGGCACGAAGATCTTGGGGATGAGGTTTTCCGAGGGAAACGGGGCATGAAAGTCTTGGGGTTGAGGTCTTCCGAGGGAAACAGGGCATGAAGACCACGGGGATGAGGTTTTCCGAGGGAAATGGGGCACAAAGACCTTGGGGATGAGGTCTTCCGAGGGAAACGGGGCTTGAAGACCACAGGGGTGAGGTCTTCTGAGGGAAATGGAGCTTGAAGATCTTGGGGATGAGGTCTTCCAAGGGAAACTGGGCTTGAAGACCATGGGGATGAGGTTTTCGAGGGAAACAGGGCACGAAGATCTTGGGGATGAGGTTTTCCGAGGGAAACGGGGCATGAAAGTCTTGGGGTTGAGGTCTTCCGAGGGAAACAGGGCATGAAGACCACGGGGATGAGGTTTTCCAAGGGAAATTGGGCGTGAAGATCTTGGGGATGAGGTCTTCCAAGGGAAACGGGGCGTCAAGATCTTGAGGGTGAGGTCTTCCGAGGGAAACGGGGCACGAAGATCTTGGGGATGAGGTTTTCCGAGGGAAACGGGGCATGAAAGTCTTGGGGATGAGGTCTTCCGAGGGAAACGGGGCGTGAAGATCTTGGGGATGAGGTTTCCGGAGGGAAATGGGGTGTGAAAGTCTTGGGGATGAGGTCTTCCGAGGGAAACAGGGCTTGAAGACCACAGCGATGGGATTCTTGAAGAGAAAGGGGCTTGAAAACCGTTGGGATGGGGTCTTCCAAGAGAAACACTTTGTGAAGACCCCATGGATGGTCTCCTTCAAGGGAAATGCAACGTGAAGAACTGTGGGATGAGATCTTCCAAGGAAAAGGGGGTCTGAAGACCATGGAGATGGGGTCTTCCAAGGGAAAAGGGGCGTGAAGACCATAGGGATGGGGTCCTTCAAGAGAAACATGTTGTGAAGACCCCGGGGGTGGAGTTTTCCAGGAAAAATGCTTTGTGAAGAGCCTGGGAACAGGGTTTTCCAAAGGAAATGAGGCGTGAAGATCTCAGGGAAGGGGTTCCCCAAGGGAAATGGGACACGGAGACCGTAATCTTGAGGGACGTTGGTTTGGGATGGGAGCAGGTCCCATGGGCCACCCGCCTCACCCAGCGCTCACCTCCCTTCTCCGTTCTCCCCGGCAGATCCAGCAGTTCTCCAAAAAGGAGATCGAAGACCTGCTGCGCAAAGGGGCCTACGCGGCCATCATGGAAGAGGACGACGAAGGCTCCAAGTTCTGCGAGGAAGACATCGACCAGATCCTGCTGCGCCGTACCACCACCATCACCATCGAGAGCGAGGGGAAGGGTTCCACCTTTGCCAAGGTATTTCCGCATGCTTTTCCCGCCGTTGCCGAGCCGGAGGAGGGGGAGAAACGTTTCCCACCTCGGAGTTTGTCGGCGAACATCTCCCAAACTCCTCACCCAACCCCAGGCGAGCTT
Organism: Buteo buteo; assembly: GCF_964188355.1. Lineage (NCBI taxonomy): Eukaryota > Metazoa > Chordata > Aves > Accipitriformes > Accipitridae > Buteo > Buteo buteo. The sequence continues at coordinate 314,019 of NC_134200.1, forward strand.
CGTGGCTTCCGAAAACCGCACCGATATCGCGTTGGATGACCCCAACTTTTGGCAGAAGTGGGCCAAGAAAGCCGACCTGGACCTGGACCTGCTGAACAGCAAGGTTTGAGTCGGGAAGGGGGACAACCGTGGGGTTGGGTCGGCAGCGGGGCCGGCGCGGGGCAGCGCTTGATCGGTTTTCTCCATCCCGTCGTCCAGAACAACCTGGTGATCGACACGCCGCGGGTGCGTAAGCAGACGCGACATTTCAGCACCCTTCGGGATGACGACCTGGTGGAGTTCTCGGACCTGGAGAGCGAGGATGAGGAGAGACCTCGATCCCGTCGCCACGACCGGCATCACCACGCCTTGCACCACGCCTACGGTCGCACCGACTGCTTCCGCGTGGAGAAGCACCTCTTGGTTTACGGGTGAGGACGGGCTCGGGTTCAGCTGTGCTCTGGTGGCAACCACGGGATGGTTCTTGGTGGAGAAAGTAGATCGGGTCTAGGTCTGCGTGGGGTTTGGTGGCAACCACGAGCAGATGTTTGGTGGAGAAAGCCGACTGAGTGCAGGTCCGGCTCTGCTGCGGTGGCAACCGTGAGTAGATAACTTGGTGGAGAAGGTAGACCAGGTCCAGTTCCAGCTCTTCTCTGGTGCCAACCTTGAGTAGATAACACGGTGGAGAAGGCAGACCATGTCCAGTTCCACCTCTTCTTTTGTGGCAATCTTGAGTAGATGGTGGAGGAGAGAGTGGACAAGCTCCAGCTCTTCTCTGGTGGCCACCATGAGTAGATAACTCGGTGGAGAAGGTAGATCAGGTCCAGTTCCATCTCTTCTCTGGTGGCAACCTTGACTAGATGGTGGGGAAGAGAGTGGACAACCTCCAGCTCTTCTCTGGTGGCAACCTTGAGTAGATAACTCGGTGAAGAAGGCAGACCAGGTCCGGTTCCACCTCTTGTCTGGCGGCAACCATGAGTAGATGGTGGAGGGGAGAGCGGACAAGCTCCAGCTCTTCTCTGGTAGCAACCTTGAGTAGATAACTCGGTGGAGAAGGCAGACCGGGTCCAGTTCCATCTCTTCTCTAGTGACAACCATGAGTAGATGGTGGAGGAAAGAGTGGACAAGCTCCAGGTTTTCTTTGGTGGCAACCACGAGTAGATAACTCGGTGGAGAAGGCAGACCAGGTCTAGTTCTGCTTCCTTCTCTGGCGGCCACCATGAGCAGATACTTGGTGGAGATGGCTGCTGGGACGTTGGGAAACCCCAGCCAAGAACCTCCCCGGCCACTGACCCCATCTTCTCCCGCCAGCTGGGGTCGATGGCGGGAGATCCTGTCCCACGGGAGGTTCAAACGCCGTCTGTCGGAGCGAGACGTGGAGACCATCTGCCGGGCCATCTTGGTCTACTGTCTCCTGCATTACCGCGGTGACGAGAACATCAAAGGCTTCATTTGGGATCTCATCAGCCCCACCGAAAACGGCAAGGCCAAGGAGCTCCAAAACCACTCGGGTGAGGGTCTACAGGAGCTTCGGGACAACCGGGGACCTCTTGAGGTCCCACCTTGACGTCTTTCTCCTTCTTCCGCCCCGTTTCTCCAGGTCTTTCCATCCCGGTTCCTCGAGGTCGTAAGGGGAAGAAGGTCAAGTCCCAAAGCACCTTTGACGTCCACAAAGCCGAGTGGATCCGCAAATACAACCCCGACACCCTCTTCCAAGACGAGAGCTACAAGAAGCACCTCAAGCACCAATGCAACAAGTAGGTTGAGATCTTGGAAGGTCCCCTTTGTCCCCTTTTCCGTGGTTTTGGGGTTTTTTTTTCGGTTGACCGTCCCATCCCGCCATCTCCCAGGGTTCTGCTGAGGGTGCGGATGCTCTACTACCTGCGGCAGGAGGTGATCGGGGACCAGGCGGAGAAGGTGCTGGCGGGGGCGATGGCCAGGTGAGTCCGTGGGAACTTCTTTGAGGTGCTCCGGGGTCTCTTTGGGGTGTTCCGGCCCCACTTTGGGGTGGTTTGGGGTGCTCTGGCCCCTCTTTTGGGTGGTTTGGGGTGCTCCAGCTCTACCATGAGCTGGTTTGAGGTGCTCCAGCCCCACTTTGGGGTGCTCCAGCCCCACTTTGGGGTGGTTTGAGGTGCTCCGTCCCCACTTCAGGGTGGTTTGAGGTGCTCCAGACCCTCTCTGGGGTGCTCCAGCCCTTTTTGAGGGTGTCCTGGGGTGCCCCAGTCCCTTTTTGGGGTGCTCCAGACCCTCTTAGGGGTGTCTTGCGGTGCTCCAGCCCCGCTTTGGGGTGGTTTCAGGCTCTCCAGCCCTGCTTTGGGGTGGTTTGAGGTGCTCCAGCTCTACCATGAGCTGGTTTGAGGTGCTCCAGACCTTCTCTGGGGTGCTCCAGCCCCACTATGAGGTGCTCTGAGGTGCTCCAGATGTTCTTGAGGGTCTCTTGGGGTCCCCCAGTCCCTCTTAGGGGTGCTCCAGACCTTTTCTGGGGTGGTTTGAGGTGCTCCAGACCCTCTTAAGGGTGTCTTGGGGTGCTCCAGCCCCGCTTTGGGGTGGTTTGAGGTGCTCCAGACTCTCTCTGGGGTGCTGCAGCCCTTTTTGAGGGTGTCCTGGGGTGCCCCAGTCCTTCTTTGGGGTCCTCCAGACCCTTTCTGGGGTGGTTTGGGGTGCTCCAGCCCCACTTTGGGGTGGTTTGGGGTGCTCCAGCTCTACCATGAGCTGATTTGAGGTGCTCCAGCCCCACTTTGGGGTGGTTTGGGGTGCTCCAGCTCTACCATGAGCTGATTTGAGGTGCTCCAGCCCCACTTTGGGGTGGTTTGAGGTGCTCCAGACCTTCTTTGTGGTGGTTTGAGGTGCTCCAGACCCTCTCTGGGGTGCTCCAGCCCTTTTTGAGGGTGTCCTGGGGTGCCCCAGTCCCTCTTTGGGGTGCTCCAGACCATTTCTGGGGTGGTTTGGGGTGCTCCAGCCCCACTTTGGGGTGGTTTGGGGTGCTCCAGCTCTACCATGAGCTGGTTTGAGGTGCTCCAGACCTTCTCTGGGGTGCTCCAGATGCTCTTGAGGGTGTCCTGGGATGCCCCAGTCCCTCTTTGGGGTGGTTTGAGGTGCTTCAGACCCTCTTTGGGGTGCTCCAGCCCCACTATGAGGTGCTCCAAGGTGCTCCAGATGCTCTTGAGGGTCTCTTAGGGTCCCCCAGTCCCTCTTAGGGGTGCTCCAGACCTTTTCTGGGGTGGTTTGAGGTGCTCCAGACCCTCTTAAGGGTGTCTTGGGGTGCTCCAGCCCCACTTTGGGGTGGTTTGAGGTGCTCCAGACTCTCTCTGGGGTGCTCCAGCCCTTTTGAGGGTCTCCTGGGGTGCCCCAGTCCCTCTTTGGGGTGCTCCAGACCCTTTCTGGGGTGGTTGCAGGTGCTCCAGACCCTCTTAGGGGTGTCTTGGGGTGCTCCAGCCCCACTTCGAGGTGGTTCAGGGTGCTCCAGCCCCTGTTCAGGGTGCTCCAGCCCCACTTTGGGGTGCTTTGAGGTGCTCCAGACCTTCTTTGTGGTGGTTTGAGGTGCTCCAGACCCTCTCTGGGGTGCTCCAGCCCTTTTTGAGGGTGTCCTGGGGTGCCCCAGTCCCTCTTTGGGGTGCTCCAGACCATTTCTGGGGTGGTTTGGGGTGCTCCAGCCCCACTTTGGGGTGGTTTGGGGTGCTCCAGCTCTACCATGAGCTGGTTTGAGGTGCTCCAGACCCTGTCTAGGGTGCTCCAGCCCTTTTTGAGGGTGTCCTGGGGTGCTCCACTTCCTCTTTGGGGTGCTCCACTTCCTCTTTGGGGTGTCTTGGGGTGCTCCAGCCCCCCTTTGGAGTGGTTTCGGTTGCTCCAGACCCTCTTTGGGGTGCTCCAGCCCCACTATGAGGTGGTCTGAGGTGCTCCGAGGTGCTCCAGATGCTCTTGAGGGTCTCTTGGGGTCCCCCAGTCCCTCTTTTGGGTGCTCCGGACCTTTTCTGGGGTGGTTTGAGGTGCTCCAGACCCTCTTAAGGGTGTCTTGGGGTGCTCCAGCCCCACTTTGGGGTGGTTTGAGGTGCTCCAGACCCTCTCTGGTGTGCTCCAGCCCTTTTTGAGGGTGTCTTGGGGTCCCCCAGCCCCACTTTGGGGTGCTCCAGCCCCACTTTGGGGTGGTTTCAGGCTCTCCAGCCCCACTTTGGGGTGGTTTGAGGTGCTCCAGCCCCACTATGAGGTGGTCTGAGGTGCTCCAGATGCTCTTGAGGGTCTCTTGGGGTCCCCCAGTCCCTCCCTGGGATGCTCCAGACCTTTTCTGGGGTGGTTTGAGGTGCTCCAGACCCTCTTAAGGGTGTCTTGGGGTGCTCCAGCCCCACTTTGGGGTGCTTTGAGGTGCTCCAGACCTTCTTTGGGGTGCTTTGAGGTGCTCCAGACCTTCTTTGGGGTGGTTTGAGGTGCTCCAGCTCCACCATGAGCTGGTTTGAGGTGCTCCAGACCTTCTCTGGGGTGCTCCAGCCCTTTTTGAGGGTGTCCTGGGGTGCCCCAGTCCCTCTTTGGGGTGCTCCAGACCATTTCTGGGGTGCTTGGAGGTGCTTCAACCCTTTTTGGGGCTGTCTTGGGGTGCACCAGCCCCACTTTGAGGTGGTTTGGGGTGCTCCGGCCCCTGTTTGAGGTGCTCCAGCCCCACTTTGGGGTGGTTTGAGGTGCTCCAGACCCTCTTTGGGGTGCTCCACTCCCACTTTGGGGTGATTTGGGGTGCTCCACTCCCACTTTGGAGTACCCCTGACCCCCCCAATCACCCCATTTTTCCCCCCCCGTCCCCAGCGAGATCGACATCTGGTTCCCGCTGGTGGAGCAGCTGGAGGTACCGACCGCTTGGTGGGACGCCGAAGCCGACAAATCCCTCCTCATCGGGGTCTTCAAACACGGTACGTTGCAGGGGTGGGGAGCCAATTTTGGGGTGAAACCTGGCAGAATTGGGGTTTTAACAGTGTCGTTTCCCCCCCCCTTTTTTTTTTTTTTGGCGGGGGGAGAACAGGCTACGAGAAATACAACACCATGCGCGCCGACCCCGCTCTCTGCTTCTTGGAGAAAGCCGGCCGCCCCGACGAGAAGGCTATCGCTGCCGAGCAGCGCTTGGACGTCGGGGAAGGGTGAGTTTGGGGGAACCCTCCCCACAAATTTGGGGTGCTCCAGCCCCTCTTTGGGGTGTCCTGGGGTGCTCCTGCCCCTATCTGGGGGGCTTTGGGATGCCCCAGTTCCTTGTTGGCGGTGGTTTGGGGTGCCCTGACCCCATTATGGGGAGCTTTGGGGTGCCCCAGCCCCTTTCAGGGGTGCCTTGGGGTGCTCCAGACCCTCTTTGGGGTGGTTTAGGGTGCCCCAGCCCCTTTTGTGGGTGTCTTGGGGTGCCCCAGCCCTGGTTTGGGGTGGTTTAGGGTGCCCAGAATCTCTTTGGGGTGCTCCAGGCCCTCTCTGGGATGCTGTGGGGTGCCCCAGCATCTCCGTGGGGTGCCCCAGCATCTCCGTGGGGTGCCCCAGCCCCACTTCGGGGTGGTTTAGGGTGCCCCAGAATCTCTTTGGGGTGGTTTGGGGTACCCCAGCCCCTTTTATGGGTGTCTTGGGGTGCCCCAGTCCCACTTTGGGATGCCCCAGCCCCACTTTGGGGTGCCCTGACCCCACTATGGGGGGCTTTGGGGTGCCCCAGCCCCTCTTTGGGGTGCCCCAGAATCTCTTTGGGGTGGTTTAAGGTGCCCCAGCCCCTTTTGTGGGTGTCTTGGGGTGCCCCAGCCCCTCTTTGGGGTGGTTTGGGGTGCCCCAGAATCTCTTTGGGGTGCCCCAGCCCTTCTTTGGGGTCCCCCTTTCCCCTCCCCAGCCCCACTTTGGGGTTACCCGTATCCCTTCACCCCATTTTAGGGACAATTCCCCCCACACACACACTTTTGGGGACCCCCCCCTCCTAATTTTGGGGGTGCCGATGATGACCACGCCATGCTAATACTGACCAGCTGTGGGCTGGGATGAGTTCAAGCTCTTCAAGAGCTGAGGCACCCAAAGTAGAGGGGGGGGGGTGGATTTTGGGGGGTCGGGGGGGGCGTTTTTGGGGGGTGTCAGGGTCTTTATTTTTGGGGAACCCCCCCTCATCATCCTTGTCCCCCCTCTGGCAGCGTGGATTTCGATAAAGACTGCGAAGACCCCGAATACAAGCCCCTTGCGGGGACGGCGAAGGAGGTGGACGACGAGGTATTTGGGGGGGCTCTCCCCCCCCTAAATCTGCCCCCCCCCCCAAATCTGCCCCCCCAAAATTTGGGGGGGACGACCCTGATTTCTTTACCCCCCCCCCCCCCAATTAGACGGACCCCCTGATGCTGCTGGACGAGGAGATCTCGGTGGTGGACGGGGATGAAGGTAATGGGGGTGGGCCAGCCCTATAGGTTCCCTCTGCCCTATAGGGTCCCTCTGCCCTATAGAATGCTTCTGCCTTATAGGGTGCCTCTGCCCCATATCCCCTATAGGGCTGGCTCTGACCCTGCCGTCCCATAGGGACCCCCAGACCTATAGGATACCCTGGGCTACCCTATAGGGCTGACCCTGACCCAGAGGGACCCGCAGAGCTATAGGATAGCTCGTCCTTATATCCTTATGGGATGCCAAGGAGACCTATAGGACTCCTTGGGCCCCCCCCCCCAATCCCATAGGGACCCCCAAAACCCTATAGGAATCCCCATCCCTATAGGATATCTTACCCCCACACCCCATAGGACCGCAAGGGGATCCATAGGACCCCTTGGACCCCCCCCAACCCCCCAGGGACCCCCCTAACCCTATAGGAACCCACATCCCTATAGGATATCACACTCCCACACCCTATGGGACCCCAAGGAGACCCCCCCAACCCCATGGGGACCCTCCTAACCCTATAGGAACCCACATCCCTATAGGATATCTCGCTCCTACACCCTATGAGACCCTAAGGAGATCCATAGGACCCCAGGGAGACCTATAGGACCCCATGGGCCCCCCCCCCGCAAACCCCATAGGGACCCCCATCCCTATAGGATATCTCGCTCCTATATACCTATGGGACCCCAGGGAGACCCATGGGACCCCCCCAAACCCCATAGGGACCCCCATCCCTATAGGATATCTCACCCTTACACCCCATGTGACACCAAGGAGACCTATAAGACCCCTTGGGACCCCCCCAAACCCCATAGGGACCCCCGAACCTATAGGATGGCTCATCCCTACACCCTATGGGACTCCAAGGAGACCCATAGGACCCCATAGGGACCCCCCCCAACCCCATAGGGACCCCCCCCAACCCCATAGGGACCCCCCCAAACCCCATAGGAACCCCCATCCCTATAGGATATCTTGCTCTTACACCCTATGGCACCCCAAGGAGACCTATAAGACCCCTTGGGACCCCCCCAAACCCCATAGGGACCCCCGAACCTATAGCCCTACACCCTATGGGACTCCAAGGAGACCCATAGGACCCCTTGGACCCCCCTGAACCCCATAGGGACTCCCTCAAACCCCATAGGGACCCCCATCACTCTAGAATACCTCACTCCTACACCCTCTGGGACCCCAAGGTGACCCATAGGACCCCATAGGGACCCCCCAAGCCCCATAGGGACCCCCATCCCTATAGTATATCTCACCCTTACACCCCATGTGACCCCAAGGAGACATAAAAGACCCCATAGGGACCCCCCAAACCCCATAGGGACCCCCCAAACCACATAGGGACCCCCAAACCTATAGCATATCTTGCTCCTATATCCCTATGGGACCCCAAGGAGACCTATAAGACCCCATAGGGACCCCCCCCAACCCCACGGGGACACCCATCCCTATAGCATATCTTGCTCCTACACCCTATGGGACCCCAAGGAGACTTATAAGAGACCATAGGGACCCCCCCAAACCCGATAAGGACCCCCAAACCTATAGGATGGCTCACTCCTACACCCTATAGGACCCCGAGGAGACCCATAGGACCCCGAGGAGACCCATAGGACCCCTTGGGGTCCCCCCCTGACCCCCCTTTTTCCCCCCGACCCCCCTTTTCCCAGGCCAACCCCCCCAACCGGGCCAACCTTTCTGGCCGCCGGGTTCGGTGCTGACGGCTCGCTTACGCCGCCTGATCACCGCCTGCCAACGTTCCTACCAACGGGAACAGCTCCGGGTGGAAGCGGCCGAACGGGGGGATCGGCGTCGGCGGCGCTGCGAAGCCGCCTGCAAGCTGAAGGAGATGGCCAGGAGAGAGAAACAGCAGAGGTAAAGGGGTGAGGGGGGATTTTGGGGGGGGCCGGGAGTCCTTACGGGGTGCCAGGAGCCCATTCAGGGAGGTTTTGGGGTGTTGTGAGACACTACAGGGGAGTTTTGGGGCGCCAGGAGCCCATTAGGGAGGTTTTGGGGTGCTGTGAGACACTACAGGGGAGTTTTGGGGTGCCAGGAGCCCATTCAGGGAGGTTTTGGGGTGCTGTGAGACACTACAGGGGAGTTTTGGGGTGCCAGGAGCCCATTCAGGGAAGTTTTGGGGTGCTGTGGTTCTATACTGGTAAGTTTTGGGGTGCCAGGAGCCTGTGCAGGGAAGTTTTGGGGTGCTGTGAGACACTACAGGGGAGTTTTGGGGTGCCAGGAGCCCATTCAGGGAGGTTTTGGGGTGTTGTGAGATACTACAGGGGAGTTTTGGGGTGCCAGGAGCCCATTCAGGGAGGTTTTGGGGTGTTGTGAGACACTACAGGGGAGTTTTGGGGTGCCAGGAGCCCATTCAGGGAGGTTTTGGGGTGCTGTGAGACACTACAGGGGAGTTTTGGGGTGCCAGGAGCCCATTCAGGGAGGTTTTGAGGTGCTGTGAGACACTACAGCGGAGTTTTGGGGTGCCAGGAGCCCATTCAGGGAGGTTTTGGGGTGCTGTGAGACACTACAGGGGAGTTTTGGGGTGCTGTGAGACACTACAGGTGAGTTTTGGGGTGCCAGGAGCCCATTCAGGGAGGTTTTGGGGTGCTGTGAGACACTACAGGTGAGTTTTGGGGTGCCAGGAGCCCATTCAGGGAAGTTTTGGGGTGCTGTGGTTCTATACTGGTAAGTTTTGGGGTGCCAGGAGCCTGTGCAGGGAGGTTTTGGGGTGCTGTGAGACACTACAGGGGAGTTTTGGGGTGCCAGGAGCCCATTCAGGGAGGTTTTGGGGTGCTGTGAGACACTACAGGGGAGTTTTGGGGTGCCAGGAGTCCATGGGGGGGAGTTTTGGGGTGCAGGAACCCCATGCCCAGAATTTTGGGGTGCCGGGGCCCCATAACTGGTATTTTTGGGGTTCAGAGACCCCATAACTGGTATTTTTGGGGTGCAAGGAGCCCCATCCCTCGATCCTTGGGCTGCCAGAACATGACATCCAGGATTTTGGGATTTGGGGACGTCAGCCAAGGAATTTTGGGGTGCGGGGATCTCCATTCCTCAATTTTTAGGGTGCTGGGACCCCTAACTGGTATTTTTCGGGTTCAGGGACCCCATAACTGGTATTTTTGGGGTGCCGGGACCCCCATCCCTGGATCCTTGAGCTGCTGGAACACGACATCCAGGATTTTGGGATTTGAGGAAGTCACCCAAGGAGTTTTGGTGTGCTGGGGCGCCCATTCCTCAATTTTTCGGGGTGCTGGGACCCCTAACTGGTATTTTTGGGGTGCCGAGACCCCATAACTGGTATTTTTGGGGTGCTGGAACACAACATCCAGAACTTTGGGATTCAGGGACGTCACCCAAGGAATTTTGGGGTGCTGGGCCCCCTAACTGACATTTTTGGGGTGCTGGGACACCATAACTGATATTTTTGGGGTGCTGGAACCCCCATCCCTGGATCTGTGAGCTGCCGGAACATGACATCCAGAATTTTGGGATTTGGGGACATCACCCAAGGAATTTTGGGGTGCCGGGACCCCCTAACTGGTATTTTTGAGTTGCTGGGACCCCCTAACTGGTATTTTGGGGTACAGGGACTCCATAACTCGTATTTTTGGGGTGCAGGGATCCCTAACTCGTATTTTTGGGGTGCTGGAACCCCCATCCCTCGATCCTTGAGCTGCCGGAACACGACATCCAGAATTTTGGGATTCAGGGACATCACCCAAGGAATTTTGGGGTGCTGGGACCCCTTACTGGTATTTTTGGGGTGCAGAGACCCCATAACTGGTAATTTTAGGGTGCAGGACGCCCATCCCTGGATCCTTGAGCTGCCGGAACACGACATCCAGGATTTTGGGATTTGGGGATGTCGCCCAAGGAATTTTGGGGTGCCGGGATGCCCGTTCCTCCATTTTTGGGGGGTACTGGGATCCCTAACTGGTATTTTTGGGGTACAGGGCCCCCATAACTGGTATTTTTGGGGGGCCGGGACCCCAAAACTGGTATTTTTGTGGGAAGCGGGCACCCCCATCCCTCGATCCTTGAGCTGCCGGAACACAACATCCAGGATTTTGGGATTCGGGGACGTCACCCAAGGAATTTTGGGGTGCCGGGATGCCCGTTCCTCAATTTTTGGGGTACCGGGACCCCCTAACTGGTATTTTTTTTTCGGGGTGCAGGTGGACCCGTCGGGAACAAGCGGATTTTTACCGGGTGGCTTCGAGTTTTGGGGTGGAATTTGATCCGGAGGGAGGTCGTTTCCGTTGGGGTCGGTTCCGGACCTTGGCCAGGTTGGAGAAGAAGACGGACGAGAACCTCACCAAATTCTTCCACGGTTTCGTCGCCATGTGCCGGCAGGTTTGCCGCCTGCCGCCCGCCCCCGGAGACGGTACGAGGGGGGGACACCCCGATATTTTGGGGGGGGACACCCCGAGATAGGGTGGGGGTTCCCGATGGAGATAGGGAGCTTCCGGTGGGGTTTGGGGACGTTCTCCGTGGGGTTGGGGACATCTCCATGGGGTTGAGGAGCTGCCAATGGGTTTGGGGACGTTCTCCGTGGGGTTGAGGACGTTCTCCGTGGGGTTGGGGACGTTCTCCGGGGGGTTGAGGAGCTGCCAATGGGTTTGGGGACGATCTCCGTGGGTTCGGGGACGTTATCCATGAGGTTGGGGACGTTCTCCATGGGGTTGAGGACGTTGTCCACGGGGTTGGGGACGTTCTCCGTGGGATTGGGGACGTTCTCCGTGGGGTTGAGGAGCTGCCAGTGGGTTTGGGGACATTGTCCACGGGGTTGGGGATGTTCTCCGTGGGGTTGGGGACATCTCCACAGTATTGGGGACATTCTCCGTGGGGTTGGGGACGTTCTCCGTGGGTTTGAGGACATTGTCCACGGGGTTGGGGACGTTCTCCGTGGGATTGGGGACGTTCTCCATGGGATTGGGGACGTTCTCCGTGGGATTGGGGATGTTCTCTGTGGGGTTGAGGAGCTCCCAATGGGTTTGGGGACGTTCTCCGTGAGGTTGGGGACGTTCTCCGTGGGTTTGAGGACATTGTCCACGGGGTTGGGGACGTTCTCTGTGGGATTGGGGACGTTCTCTGTGGGATTGGGGACGTTCTCTGTGGGATTGGGGACGTTCTCTGTGGGATTGGGGACGTTCTCCGTGGGATTGGGGACGTTCTCTGTGGGGTTGAGGAGCTCCCAATGGGTTTGGGGACGTTCTCCATGAGGTTGGGGACGTTCTCCGTGGGTTTGAGGACATTGTCCACGGGGTTGGGGACGTTCTCCGTGGGGTTGGGGACGTTCTCCGTGGGGTTGGGGACGTTCTCCGTGGGGTTGGGGACGTTGTCCACGGGGTTGGGGACGTTCTCCGTGGGGTTGAGGAGCTCCCAGTGGGTTTGGGGACATTGTCCACGGGGTTGGGGATGTTCTCCGTGGGGTTGGGGACATCTCCACAGTATTGGGGACGTTCTCGGTGGGCTTGGGGACGTTCTCCGTGGGTTTGAGGACATTGTCCACGGGATTGGGGACGTTCTCCGTGGGGTTGAGGAACTGCCAATGGGTTTGGGGACGTTCTCCGTGGGGTTGGGGACATTCTCCGTGGGGTTGGGGACATTCTCCGTGGGTTTGGGGACGTTCTCCGTGGAATTGGGGACATCTCCCTGGGGTTGAGGAGCTGCTAATGGGTTTGGGGACGTTCTCCCTGGCGTTGGGGACATCTCCATGGGGTTGGGGACATGTCCGTGGCGTTGAGGACCTCCCAGTGGGATTGGGGACGTTCTCCGTGGGATTGGGGACGTTCTCCGTGGGATTGGGGACGTTCTCCGTGGGATTGGGGACGTTCTCCGTGGGATTGAGGACGTTCTCCGTGGGATTGAGGATGTTCTCCGTGGGGTTGAGGAGCTCCCAATGGGGTTGGGGACGTTCTCTGTGGGGTTGGGGATGTTCTCTGTGGGTTTGAGGACGTTGTCCACGGGGTTGGGGACGTTCTCCATGGGATTGGGGACGTTCTCCGTGGGGTTGAGGAGCTGCCAGTGGGTTTGGGACATTGTCCACGGGGTTGGGGACATTCTCCGTGGGGTTGGGGACGTTCTCCGTGGGTTTGAGGACATTGTCCACGGGGTTGGGGACGTTCTCCGTGGGATTGGGGACGTTCTCTGTGGGGTTGAGGAGCTCCCAATGGGTTTGGGGACGTTCTCCGTGGGTTTGAGGACGTTCTCCGTGGGGTTGGGGACGTTCTCCGTGGGGTTGGGGACGTTCTCCGTGGGATTGGGGACGTTCTCCGTGGGGTTGGGGAGCTCCCAGTGGGTTTGGGGACATTGTCCACGGGGTTGGGGACGTTCTCTGTGGGGTTGGGGATATCTCCACGGAGATAGGGAGCTTCTGATGGAGTTGGGGACATCTCCATGGGCTTTGGGGACATTTCCATGGCGTTGGGGACGTTCTCCATGGGGTTGGGGACATCTCCGCGGGGTTTGAGGCTCCCTCTTGGGTTGGGCACCTCCCCACGGGGCTGTTAGACTTTGGCCGGTCGGCACCACCCAAGGGGGGTGTTGACCAACCCAACGATGGCATTGGCCAACCCAAGGGGGACGTCGACCAACCCAGCAATGGCGTTGGCCAACCCAAGGGTGATGTTGAGGAACCCAACGGCTTTGAGCAACCCAACAGTTGCCTTGGCCAACCCAAGGGGGACGTTGACTAACTCAACGATGACATTGGCCACCCCACCAGTGACGTTGACTAACCCAACAGCATTGAGTAACCCAAGGGTGCCGTTGGCCAACCCAACGATGGTCTTGGCCAACCCAACGATGGTCTTGGCCAACCCAAGGGTACCATTGACCAACCCAACGATGGTCTTGGCCAACCCAACGATGGTCTTGACCAACCCAAGGGTGCCCTTAACCAACCCAAGGGTGCCGTTGGCCAACTCACTGATGGCGTTGACCAACCCAACGATGGCATTGACCAACCCAAGGGTGCCGGTGGCCAACCCACAGATGGCATTGACCAACCCAAGGGTGCTGTTGGCCAACCCAGCGATGGTCTTGGCCAACCCAGCGATGGTCTTGGCCAACCCAAGGGTGCTGTTGACCAACCCAAGGGTGCCGTTGGCCAACCCACTGATGGCGTTGACCAACCCAAGGGTGCCGTTGGCCAACCCAACGATGGTCTTGACCAACCCAAGGGTGCTGTTGGCCAACCCAACGATGGTCTTGACCAACCCAAGGGTGCCCTTAACCAACCCAAGGGTGCCGTTGGCCAACCCACTGATGGTGTTGACCAACCCAACGATGGCGTTGACCAACCCAAGGGTGCCGTTGACCAACCCAGGGATGGTCTTGACCAACCCAACGGTGCCATTGACCAACCCAACGATGGCATTGGCCAACCCAAGGGTGCCATTGACCAACCCAACGATGGCATTGACCAACCCAACGACCGCATTGACCAACCCAACGACCGCATTCTTCCCCATCTTCTCCAGAACCTCCCGATCCCTCCATCCCCGTTTCGCCCGTCTCGGCCGTTCGAGCTTCTCGAGGTCTCCGCCGGCTGTCCCTCCTCCGTCTTCTCCGCGAGCAGGTCCTCCGGCACCCCCTCCTCCCCGCCCGCCTGGCGCTCTGTCCCCCCCCCGGCCCCGACTTACCCCCGTGGTGGGGAACGAGGTCACCACGACGGCGAACTCCTCCGGGGAGCGGCGCGGCACGGTTTGGCGCATCCCGAGACGGCCATCTTGGGAGATCCCGATTTTTCCTTTGCGGCGGCGAGGTGGAGGTATCTCCGGGCTCAAGCCGAGGTCGGGGGGGGGACGCCGCCGCCCCCGCCGCCGCCGCCGCAGCCCCCCCAAAACGTCGTCGGGCATCGGCCGCCGGCGCCCGCCGAGGACGAGGATTCGGAGCTGGAGAAAATGTCGGCGTCGGCTTCCGAGTCGTCGTCCTGCGAGGAGGACAGCGATGAGGAGAGGGGTGAGGGGGGGGGATACCCTAAAATCGTAGGGGGACCCCCCCAACAAATCGGGGGGATCCCCCAAAAATCGAGGGGACACCCCAAAAATTGTGGTGGGACCTCGAAATTGTGGTGGAACCCCCTCAAAATCAGGGTGGGATCCAAGAATTGTGGTGGGAGACCCCCAAAATCTTGGTGGACTCCCCCCCAAAATCCTGGTGGGAGACCCCCAAAATCGTGGTGGGACCTCGAAATCCTGGTGGGCCACCCTCAAAATCTTGGTGGGACCCGAAATTGTGGGGAACCCCCAAAAAGTCCTGGTGGGACTGTGAAATTTTGGTGCCCCCCCGCCAAAATTGTGGTGGGAGACCCCCAAAATCGTGGGGAACCTCCCAAAAATCCTGGTGGAGACCCCCAAAATTCTGGTAGGACGCCAGAATCCTGGTAGGACCCCCCCAAAATCCTGGTGGGACCCCAAAATTGTGGGAACCCCCAAAAAATCTGGTGGGACCCCGAAATTTTGGTGGACCCCCCAAAATCCTGGTGGGAGACCCCCAAAATTGTGGTGGGACCCCAAAATTATGGGGTACTGCCAAAATCGTGGTGGGAGACCCCAAAATAGTGAGGAACCCCCAAAAAATCCTGGTGGGACCCCGAAATTTTGGTGGACCCCCCGAAATTTTGGTGGGACCTCGAAATCCTGGTGGAGACCCCAAAATCATGGTGAACCCCCAAAAAATCCTGGTGGACCCCAAAAATTTGGTGGACCTCCCCAAAATCATGGTGGGACCTCAAAATCCTGGTGGGAGACCCCCCAAAATCTTCAGAGTCCCTCACACAATCCTGGTGGGACCCCAAAATCGTGGTAGGAGACCCCCAAAATCCTGGTGGACCCCCCCAAAATTGTGGTGGGACCCCAAAATCGTGGGGAACCCCCAAAAAATCTTGGTGTGACCCGAAATTTTGGTGGCCCCCCCCCAAATCATGGCGGGAGACCCCAAAATCTGGGTGGGACCCCCCCCCCCAAAATCCAGGGGGACCCCCAAAATGCTGCTTGGAAACCCCCAAAATCCTTGTAGGACCTTGAATCCTGGGGGGGGACCCCAAATCTTTCTAGGACCCCCCAATTCTTTGGGACCCCCAAATTTTTGGGAACCCCCCCCAGGGTCCTTCCTGGGGAGGGGGCCCCAAAAAATCCCCCCCTAATCTCTCCCCCCCCCCCCCCCCTTTTCCAGGTGCGGAGCCTTCCTGCGGGGCGGAGGAGGAAGAAGAGGAGGAGGAAGAGGAAGAGAGGAGGAGGAAGAGGAAGAGGAAGAGGAGGAGGAAGAAGAGTTGCCTCCCCTTCTGGCGAGGGGGGCCCCCCCCGGGACCCCCCCCGGGGCCCCCCCCGGCCCCCCGAAACCTCCACGAGTGGCCCAAGGTGAGCTCAAACCATGGGGGGGGGGGGGGGGCACCCACTTTAGGGGACCCCCCCCATTTTGGGGGACCCCTAAAGCACCCAAAACCCCCCCAAAAATTTAGAAGGGGGGGGTCCCCCAAATTCCTCTGCCCCCCCAAATTTCTCTGTCCCCTCCTCTAAATTTTTATGCCCCCCCCAAAATCTAGGTGCCAAAACAGGACTGGAGTGAGGGGGCTCCCACTTTAGAGACCCCCCCTCATTTCAGGGGACCCCTAAAGCACCCAAAACCCCCCAAAAAATTTAGAGGGGGGGTCCCCAAATTCCTCTGCCCCACCCCAAATTTCTCTGTCCCCTCCTCTAAATTTTTATGCCCCCCCCAAAATCTAGGTGCCAAAACAGGACTGGAGGGAGGGGGCACCCACTTTAGAGACCCCCCCTCATTTCAGGGGACTCCTAAAGCACCCAAAACCCCCAAAAAATTTAGAGGGGGGGGTCCCCAAATTTTTCTGCCCCCCCCATCTAAATTTTTATGCCCCCCCCCCAAATTTTTATGCCCCCCCACAGGACCGTGCCCTCATCCGCCGGCTGGACCTGGTGTGCCAAGCGGTGCTGTCGGGCGAGTGGCCGTCGGAAAATTTCGGGGGGGGGGCAGCGGCGTACCCCGAAAGCGCGCCCCCCCCTCCCCCGCCGCCCCCCCCGCCTTTGCCCCCCCCGTCTTTGCCCCCCCCGCTGCCGACCCCCCCCCTTACACCCGCCTGCGCCACGAGGAGAAAGAATTCACCGTTCAGATTAAAGACGTAAGTTTTGGGGGGGGGGCGGATTTTGGGGCCGTTTTGTTAAATTTTGGGACGGGGGGAGTTTCAGGGGGGGTCACTCATTTTTGGGGCCCCCCCCCTGCAGGAGGAGGGGCTTAAATTAACTTTCCAGAAGCACCGATTGGTTCCCAACGGGACGATTCGGGAGCCCCCCCACCATAAGAAAAACAGCAAGAAATTAGTAGAGGTGAGTTGGGGGGGGTTGTTTTTTTTTTCGGGGGGGGGGGGGGTCCCTAAAATTTTAATTTCAAATTTGGGCCCCCCCCCCTTTTTTTTTTTGTTTTTAGCTGGAGCTGCGCTGTCTGGAAGGTTTAAGGGACGCGGGGGGGGACCCCGAAAATCGTCTCCCCCCCCCGCGGCAAAGCGGGGACCCCCACCTGCACCCCGATTTCGAGCCGCGATTCCTGCCGGTGAGAAGGCCCCCCCCCCCAAAAAAAAAAGCCCCCCCCTTAAATTAACCCCCCCCCCAAAATAATTAACCCCCTTGTGACCCCCCCCTTGATTTTTTTTGACCCCCCCCCCCAGTTCGTGGAGCCCCGGCGGGAGCAGCACAAATGGCACCGCAAGAAGGTAAAAAAAATGGGGGGGGGGGCACCCCAAAAATTACCCCCCCTGCGGGGGGGGGCAGAGTTAGGGCTCCTCCCCCCCCAAATTTTGGGGGGGGGGGTCATGCTCCGCCCCCATGAGGATTTTGGCTCCGCCCCCTGTTTAGTTTGCGGGGGGGGGGGGTGCGTTAATTTTGGGGTTTTCTCAATTTAATTTGGATTTGGGGGGGGGCGTTTTAATTTGGGGGGGGGATTGGGGGAGGGGGTTAATTGGGGAGGGAGTTAATTAGGGAAGAGGTTAATTAAGGGGAGGGTGAATTGGGGAAGGGGTTTAATTGGGAGGGGGTTTAATTAAGGGGAGAATGAATTGGGGTGGGGGGTTAATTGGGGTGGGGGTTAATTGGGGAGGGGGTTAATTAAGGGGAGAATGAATTGGGGAGGGTGTTAATTGGGAGAAGAGTTTTAATTGGGGAGGGGTTTAATTGGGGGGAGAGTGAATTGGGGAGGGGGTTAATTGGGGAGGGGGTTTAATTGGGGTGGGGTTTAATTGGGGGGGTTAATTAAGGGGAAGGGGTTAACGGGTGGGGGTTAGTTGGGAAGGGGGTTAATTAAGGGGAGGGTGAATTGGGGAGGGGGTTAATTGGGGAGGGGGTTAATTGGGGTGGGGATTAATTGGGGGGTTGATTGGGGTGGGGGTAATTGGGGAGGGGGTTAATTGGGGAGAGGGGTTAATTGGGGTGGGGGTTAATTGGGGGGTTGATTGGGGTGGGGGTTAATTGAGGTGGGGGTTAATTAGGGAGGGGGTTAATTAAGGGGAGGGTGAATTAGGGAAGGTGTTAATTGGGAAAGAGGGTTAATAGGGGGTTTAATTGGGGAGGGGGTTAATTGGGGAGAGGGGTTAATTGGGGTGGGGGTTGAGGGAGGGTGAATTGGGGTGGGGCTGAATTGGGGAGGGGATTAATTGGGGAGGGGATTAATTGGGGTTGGGGGTGCACTGACCCCCCCCCCCCCTTTCTGCCCCCCCCAGGCCTTTCTCCCCCCCCCCCCCGGCGGGCTGGACCTCTCCAAGATGGTGGCGTTCATGGGGGGGGGCGGGGGGGGAGCCCCCCCCTTTCCCCCCCCCCGCCCCTCCCCCCCGCTTTCCGCCCGCCGCCCCGCCCCCCCCGCCCCCTCCCCCCCCCCCGGAAGGGGAAGAGGAAGAGGAAGAGGAAGGAGCCCCGTCTTTCCCCCCCCCCCTCCTGGCCGACCCCATGCTCCCCCCCACTTCCGACTCCGACTGATTTTTGGTTTTTTTTTTAATTTTTTTTTTTTTTTTTTTTTTTTGGAGGGGGGGGCCCCCCCCTCATTTTTTGGGGGGTCCCCCCCTTAAAAATTGGGGGGGGGGGGCAAAAGGGGGGGGGTCACCCCTCTCCCCCCCCCCCCCCCCGTATTTATATAAATATGTAAGATGTCTTGTGTCATAAATAATTAAAAACGGCAAAAAAAAAAATTAAAAAAAAAAGGGGGGGGGAGGGGTTTTGGGGGGGGCTGCGGGGGGTGGGGGAGGGGCCGGGGGGTGGGGGAGGGGCGGGGAGGGGTGGGGGGAGGGGCTGGGGGGTGTTTTTTTTTTAATAAAAGGAGGTGAAATGGAACGAATGTGGGGTTTTATTTTGGGGGGGGGGGTGTCTAATTAACTCCCCTCTTCTTCATTAGCGAGCCTTTAATTAAGCGTCTCACCTTAATTAAGCCGGACTCTGCAGTAATTCTTGGTCTGGTAATGCGGACAGTGTTAATTAGGGCCCCACTGATTGCCCCCCTCCTGCAGTTGTCCCCCCCCTTCGTTAGTTACCCCCCGGTTAATTATCATCCCCCATTAATTGCCCCCTGGTTAATTATCCTCCCCTGTTAATTGCCCCCTGGTTAATTTTTCTCCCCATTAATTCCCCCCTCATTAATTTTTCTCCCCATTAATTCCCTCTCATTAATTATTCTCGCCATTAATTCCCCCCTCATTATTCTCCCCATTAATTATCCCTTTATTAATACCTCTTACTCATTAGTTATCCCCTCATTACCCCTTATCACCCCATTAATTACCCCAATTTATTACCCCATCAATCACACCCTCATTAATTACTCCTTTTAATCATCCTCTCATTAATCACCCCTTTTAATCATCCCCTCATTAATTACCCCTATTAAGCACCTCTCTTTTATTACCCTTATCAGCCATCCCTTCTTTAATCACCCCATTCATTAGCCCTCACTAATTACTCTCTCATTAACCACCCCTCATTAATCACCCCCCATTAATCCCCATCTATTACTTACCCCTCACTAATTAATTAATTACCCCCCGAGGGGCAAAACACCCCCAATTCCCCCCCCACAATTGCCCCTGTCATTAATTACCCCTTAATCAATTGCTCCCCTCACTTATAACCCCCCCTCCACTAATTGCCCCCCTCACTAATTACCCCCCCAGGGGCAACACCCCCCCAATTGCCCCCCCCCTCATTAATCACCCCCCTCATTAATTACCCCTCACTAATCATCCCCGGGGGGGCAAAACACGCCCCCATCGCCCCCCTGTTCAGTCACCCCCTCACTAATTACCCTCTCCCTAATTACCCCCCTCACAAATAACCTCCTCATTAATTATCCCCTCACTAATTACCCCCTTTCACTAATTACCCCCTCACTAACGACCCCCCCCTCACTAACGACCCCCCCTCACTAATTACCCCCCCCGGGGCCAAAACACCCCCCCAAACTGCCCCTCCCATCCAATCCCCCCTCCTCATTACCCCCCCTCATTAATTTTCTCCTCATTAATTACCCATTAACTAATTGCCCCCCCCCGCGTCGCCCTCCGACCACCAGGGGGCGCTCTTCCCCCCTCAGTTTCCCGCCTCGCCTCCCCCATCACGTGACGCGGGGCGCCGTCTCTCCTCCCCCTCCGCGTGACGCGGGCAACACCGCCCCGCCTCCCTCATCACGTGACGCGGGGGAAACACCTTCCCGCCTCGCCTCCCCCATCACGTGACGCGGGAGGGGGCGCCTTCCCGCCTCGGCGCATGCGCACTAACCCCGCCCGCCTGCGTGCCGCCGCCGCCTCCTCCTTCCCGCCCCGGAAGCGGAAGCGTCGCACGCCGGGAAACACTTCCGGGGGGGGGAAAGAAGCAGCGCGGGAGGAGGAGGAGGAGGAAGAGGAGGAAGAGGAGGAGGAAGGCGGCGGTGCGGGGGTCCCGGTCCCGGCCCCGGGGCCCTCCCCTCATGGCGCTCAGCCTCGACCGCGAGGCCTATTACCGCCGCCTCAGGCGGCTCTACGGCAGCTGGCAGGTGGGGGAGGGGCCTGAGGGGGTGGGGGAGGGGCCTGGGGGGGGGGAGGGGGCCGGGGGGGGGAGGGGAAGGGGTTTGGGGGGGAGAGGGGGGATGGGTTTAGGGGGAGGGGGGAGGCGTTGGGGGGTGGGGGGGAGGGTTTGGGGGGGAAGGGGAGGGGCTTGGGGGTGGGGGAGGGGCGGGGGGTGGGGGAGGGGTGGGGGCCGAGGGGGGAAGGGTTTTGGGGGGGGTTGGGGAAGGGGTTTGCGGGGGTGGGGGGGGGAATGGGGGAAGGGGAGGGGCTTGGGGGGAGGGGTTTGAGGGTGGGGGAGGGGGTGGGGGCGGAGCCTGGGGGGGGAGGGGTCTTGGTTTGGGTGGGGGGAGGGTTTGAGGGGGGGAAGGGGAGGGTCGTGGAGGGTGGGGGAGGGGCCTGGGGGTGGGGGAGGGGCGGGGCCTGAGGAGGGTGGGGGAGGGGCTGGGGGCATATCGAGGCGGGGAGGGGGGGTTATAGGGGCGGAAGGGGGGGAGTGGGGTGGGGGTGGGGGGAGGGGCAGGGGGGTGACAGGGTTGTTGCCCCTCCCCCCCCTTCCCCTCCCCCCACCCCCCTCCTTGTTTCGGCAGAAGGGGGAGGAGGAGTACGGGGGGGTGGACGCCATCGTGGTGGCCGTGGGGGTGGACGAAGAGATCGTCTACGCCAAGTCCACCGCCCTCCAGGTGGGTCCTGGGGCGGGGGAGGGGGCACCCCATCACTTTGGGGGGGGCCCAGCACCCACTGGGGGGGCGTTACCCTCGGGGGAGGGTCCCACCCCCCCTTTTGGGGGGGGCCCGGGGATCCCAGCCCCATTTTTGGGGGGTTTCAGCACCCTTCGGGGGGTGCCGCCACCCCTGCCAAGGGTCCCAGCACCCGTTTCGGGGGGGGGCCACCCCCTTTTTGGGGGCCCCACCCCCTTTTGGGAGGCCCCACCCCCTTTTTGGGGTGTCCCACCCCCTTTTTTGGGGGGTCCCATTCCCTTTGGGGGGTCCCACCTGCTTTGGGGGGGGTCCCAGCACCCTTGGGAAGTGTCCTACCACCAGTTTTGGGGGGGGTGCCACCCTTTTTGGGAGTCCCACCCCTTTTTTGGCAGGCCCACCCCATTTTGGGGGGTCTCACCCCCCTTTTTGGGGGGTCCCATTCCCTTTGAGGGGTCCCACCCTCTTTGGGGGGGGTCCCAGCACCCTTGGCAAGGGTCCTACCACCCCCTTTTGGGGGGGCCCCACCCCCTTTTGGGGGGGTCTCACCCCCTTTTGGGGGGTCCCACCCCCCCTTTTGGGGGCTCCCGAGGATCCCAGCCCCATTTTTGGGGGGTCTCAGCACCCTTCAGGGGGTGCCACCACCCCTGCCAAGGGTCGCAGCACCCGTTTTGGGGGAGCCCAACCCCCTTTTGGGAGACCCCACCCCCTTTTCGGGGGTCCCACCCTCTTTTGGGAGGTCTCACCCCATTTTTGGGGGGGTCCCAGGGGTCCCACCACCCCTTTCGGGGGCTTCCAGCACCTTTTTAGGGGTCCCACCACCCTTAGGGGGGGGCCCTGCACCCCTTTGGGGGGGTGCCATCACTTTGGGTGTCCCACCACCCCTTTTGGGGGGGTCCCACCACCCTTGGGGGGGTCCCAGCACCCCATTTGGCCGTCCCGCCCCTCTTTAGGGGCATCCCACCACCCTTTGGGGGGGCTCCCAGCACCCTTGGGGGGGTCCCAGCACCTTCAAGAAGGGTCCCTTCACTTCTTTTGGGGTCCCACCACCCCTTTTTGGGGGTCCCACCTTTGAGAATGGTCCCAGCACCCCTTTTGGGGTTCCCAGCACCCACTGGGAGGGTTCCCAGCACCCACTGGGGGGGGGTCTCAGCACCTTTAGGGGGGTCTCAGCACCTTTGGGGGGGTCCTATCACCTTTGGGCGTTCCCAGCACCCATTTTTAGGTGTCCCACCAACACCCTATCCCCCTTGGAAAAGCTCCCCCCACCCATTTTGGCAAAGATCCCACCACCCTTGGGCTTCTCCTACCCCTTTTGGCGGGGTCCCACCCCCCTTGGCGGGGTCCTGCCCTCCTTGGGGTGGCCCCACCCACCTTAGGGCAGCCCCACCCTCTTTGGGAGGGGCCCCCTTGCCCCAAATAACCTTCCTCCTCCCCTCCCCAAGACGTGGCTGTTCGGTTACGAGCTGACGGACACCATCATGGTGTTCTGCGAGGAGAAGATCCTCTTCATGGCCAGCAAGAAGAAGGTGGAGTTCCTCAAGCAGGTGGCCCACGCCAAGGGCGGGGAGAGCGCCAACGGCGTCCCCGCCATCACCCTCCTCGTCCGGGAGAAGGTGAGGACCTCGCCGGGGTCGGGGTGGGGAGAGGGCGGGGTGGAGAGGTCGGGATGGAGGTGTCGGGGTGGAGGTGGAGAGGGGATGAAGGTGGAGGTGGAACGGAGACGTTGGGATTTAGATGGGGATGAAATGGAGATGAAGCTGGGATGGAGACGTTGGGATGGAGACGTTGAGATGGAGATAAGACGGAGATGAAGATAAAGGTGGGAAGAAGATGTTGGGATGGAGATAGGACAGAGATGAAGATGAAGGTGGGATGGAGACATTGGGATGGAAGTGGGATGGAGATGAAGATGAAGGTGGGATGAAGACGTTGCGATAGAGGTGGAAAGGAGATGAAGATGAAGGTGGGATGGAGATGGAATGGAGATGAAGATGAAGGTGGGATGGAGACATTGGGATGGGGACTTTGGGGTGGAGACGTTGGGATTCAGATGGAGATGAAATGGAGATGAAGGTGAGATGGAGACGTTGGGATGGAGATGAGACGGAGATGAAGATGAAGGTGGGAAGAAGATGTTGGGATGGAGATAGAACGGAGATGAAGATGGAGGTGGGATGGAGACATTGGGATGGAGGTGGGATGGAGATGAAGATGAAGGTGGGATGGAGACGTTGGGATAGAGGTGGAAAGGAGATGAAGATGAAGGTGGGATGGAGGTGGAATGGAGATGAAGATGAAGGTGGGATGGAGACGTTGGGATGGGGACTTTGGGGTGGAGACGTTGGGATTCAGATGGAGATGAAATGGAGATGAAGCTGGGATGGAGACGGGATGGAGATGAAATGGAGATGAAGATGAAGGTGGGAAGATGTTGGGATGGAGATAGGACAGAGATGAAGATGAAGGTGGGATGGAGACATTGGGATGGAGGTGGGATGGAGATGAAGATGAAGGTGGGATGAAGATGTTGGGATAGAGGTGGGAAGGAGATGAAAATGAAGGTGGGATGGAGGTGGAATGGAGATGAAGATGAAGGTGGGATGGAGACGTTGGGATGGGGACTTTGGGGTGGAGACGTTGGGATTCAGATGGAGATGAAATGGAGATGAAGGTGGGATGGAGACGTTGGGATGGGGACTTTGGGGTGGAGACGTTGGGATTCAGATGGAGATGAAATGGAGATGAAGGTGGGATGGAGACGTTGGGATGGAGATGAGACGGAGATGAAGATGAAGGTGGGAAGATGTTGGGATGGAGATAGGACAGAGACGAAGATGAAGGTGGGATGGAGACGTTGGGATGGAGGTGGGACGGAGATGAAGATGAAGGTGGGATGGAGATGTTGGGGTGGAGACATTTGGGTGGAGGTGGAGATGGAACGGAGATGAAGATGAAGGTGGGATGGAGACATTGTGATTGAGGTGGGACGGAGATGAAGATGAAAGTGGGATGGAGATGTTGGGGTGGAGACGTTGGGATTCAGATGGAGATGGAACGGGGATGGAGACGTTGGGAGGGAGGTCAGACAGAGATGAAGATGAAGGTGGGATGGAGACCTTGGGATGAAGGTGGGACAGAGAAGAAGATGAAGGTGGAATGAAGATGTTGGGATGGAGGTGGGATGGAGAGGAAGATGAAAGTGGGATGGAGATGTTGGGGTGGAGACATTGGGTTGGAGACGTTGGGATTTAGATGGAGATGGAATGGAGATGGAGACGTTGAGACGGAAGTGAGATGGAGATGAAGGTGGGATGGAGACGTTGGCATAGAGGTGGGATGGAGATGAAAACGAAGGTGGGATGGAGATGTTGGGATGGAGGTGGGATGGAGATGAAGACAAAGGTGGGATGGAAACGTTGGGATGGAGACATTGGGGTGGAGACGTTGAGATTCAGATGGAGATGGAATGGGGATGAAGACATTGGGATGGAGATGAGACAGAGACAGATGAAGACGAAGGTGGGGTGGAGATGATGGTGGAGTTGGCGTGAAGGTGTTGGGATGGAGGTGGGATGGAGATAAAGATGAAGGTGGGATGGAGATGTTGGGGTGGAGACATTGGAGTAGAGCTGGAGATGAAGGTGGGATGGAGACATTGGGATGGAGATAGGATGGAGATGAAGATGAAGGTGGGATGGAGACGTTGGGGTGGAGACGTTGGGATTCAGGTGGAGATGGAACAGAGATGAAGGTGGGATGGAGATGTTGGGATGGAGGTGGGACGGAGATGAAGATGAAGGTGGGATGGAGACATTGGGACGGAGGTGTGACAGAGATGAAGGTGGAGTGGAGATGTTGGGGTGGAGATGTTAGGGTGGAGGTGGGACAGAGATGAAGGTGAAGGTGGGATGGAGATGTTGGGATGGAGGTGGGACGGAGGTGAAGATGAAGGTGGGATGGAGATGTTGGGATGGAGATGGGACAGAAATGAAGATGAAGGGGGGTGGAGATGATGGTGCAGGTGGCGTGGAGATGTTGGGATGGAGGTGGGACGGAGATGAAGATGAAGGTGGGATGGAGATGTTGGGATACAGATGTTGGAGTGGAGGTGGATATGGGATGGAGATGAAGGTGAAGGTGGGATGGAGACGTTGGGGTGGAGATGGGACAGAGATGAAGATGAAGGGGGGGTGGAGACGTTGGAATGGAGATGAAGATGAAGGTGGAGGTGGGATGGAGACATTGGGATTGAGGTGGGACGGAGATGGAGATGGGATGGAGACGCTGGGGTGGAGATGAGCGTGAATGTGGCATGGAGATGTTGGGATGGAGGTGGGACGGAGATGAAGATGAAGGTGGGATGGAGACGTTGGGATGGAGATGAAGATGAAGGTGGGATGGAGACATTGGACTGGGGACATTGGGGTAGAGATGGAGATGGACTGGAGATGAAGGTGGGATGGAGACATTGGGATGGAGATGGAGATGAAGATGAAGGTGGGATGGAGACGTTGGACTGGGGACGTTGGGGTGGAGATGGAGATGGACTGGAGATGAAGGTGAAGGTGGGATGGAGACGTTGGGATGGAGACGGGACAGAGATGAAGGTGAAGGTGGGACGGAGACACTGGGCTGGACGTGGAGGTGGACTTGAGGTGGAAGCGAAGGTGAGGATGAGGATGGAGATGAAGGTGGAGATGGGCTGGCGAGGTTGAGATGGAGATGGATCTGAGCTGGAGGTGGAAGCGAGGATGAAGATGAGGATGAAAGTGGACATGAGGCGGAGATGGGATAGAGAAGTTGGGATGGAGCTGGAGGTGGACATGAGACGGAGACCGAAGTGAAGTTGAAGATGAGGACGGAGACGAAGGTGGACGTGAGGTGGAGGTGGGACGGAGATGAAGGTGAAGATGAGGATGGAGCTGGAGATGGGACGAAGATGGGTTGGAGAGGTTGGGATGGAGGTGGACATGAGGTCGAGGTGGAAGTGACGATGAAGATGAGGATGAAGGTAGAGATTTGGGGATGGGACGGAAGACGAGCCGCGCCGTTGACCTCAGAGTCATCTTCACGGCTGACCCACCCCATGCCGGGGCCGAGCACCCATTTTATTTTTTTTTTTCCCCCAATTTCCCCTCTTTTTGCCTCAGAACGAGAGCAACAAAGCCAACTTTGAGAAGATGATCGAAGCTTTGAAGGCCAGCAAAGGCGGGAAACGCATCGGCGTCTTCAGCAAGGACAAATTCCCCGGCGACTTCATGAAGAGCTGGAACGACTGTCTCAGCAAGGAAGGCTTCGAGAAGGTGCGGGGAGGTCCCACCACCCTCGACGTCCTTTTTGGGGGGTCACCTTGACGTCCCCGACCCCAAACTTTGGTTCTTCCGTAGGTGGACATCAGCGCCGTGGTGGCCTACACCATGGCGGCCAAGGAAGACGGCGAACTCAACTTGATGCGCAAAGCGGCCGCCATCACCTCCGAGGTCTTCACCAAGTTCTTCAAAGAACGGGTGATGGAGATCGTTGACGCCGATGAGGTCAGAAAGCTCGATTTTTGGGTGGGGGGAAGGTTGGGGCTCCAAAGCGAGAGGGCGCCGAGGTGGGGGTGACGTCATAACGATGTCATCACCCCCAGAAAGTGCGGCATAGCAAGTTGGCCGAGTCGGTGGAGAAGGCCATCGAGGAGAAGAAGTACCTGGCGGGGGCCGACCCCTCAGCGGTGGAGATGTGTTACCCCCCCATCATCCAGAGCGGGGGCAACTACAACCTCAAGTTCAGCGTCGTCAGGTGGGGAGGGGGACACGCCCCCTAAATTTGGGGGGGAGGGCGGGGACACGTACCCAATTCCTACCCCAAAAAAAAAAAAAAAAAAGGGTTGGGTTGGCTAAATCGCCCTAAAAAAAAAAAAACTACCCCCAAAAAATACCCAAATTTGCCGCGGCGAGGGGGAACTTGATGTCGTCATCCACCAAATTTTGCTGGTTCCCCCCCAAAATTTCGCTGTCGTTCCCCCCCCCGTAGCGACAAGAACCACATGCACTTCGGGGCCATCACGTGCGCCATGGGCATCCGTTACAAGTCCTACTGCTCCAACTTGGTGAGGACCTTGATGGTGGATCCACCTCAGGAGATGCAGGATCACTACGCCTTCCTCCTCCAGCTCCAGGACGAGATGTTGAAGGAGATGCGTCACGGTGAGGACCAGCCTCGGAAGTTTTTTGGGGGGGGCACGGACCTCCTCAAGACACCTCCTGAAAAAAAAACGTCGCTATCGACGCGGGTGGTGACATCTCGGTCTCGCAGGAACCAAACTTTGCGACGTCTACGGCGCCGTGATGGACGTGGTGAAGAAGCAGAAGCCGGAGTTGTTGAGCAAGATCACCAAGAATTTGGGGTGAGGATGAGGAAGGGGGGGACGGTGCGGGGGGGACGCGGAGGCGTGAGGGGGTTGGGGACGTCGTGGTGGTCGTCTGTCCGTCTCTCGCCAGCTTCGCCATGGGCATCGAGTTCAGGGAGGGCTCCTTGGTCATCAACAGCAAGAACCAACACCGGCTGAAGAAGGGTGAGGAGCTTCAGCCCACCTCAAAATCGTCCTCTTCCCCCCCCAAATCGTCCTCTTCCCCCCAAATCGTCTTCTTCCCCCCCAAAATCATCTTCTTCCCCCCCAAATCGTCCTCTTCCTGCACAAAGTTGTCCTCTTCCACCCCAAAAAGGTCTTCTTCCACCCAAAACTGGTCCTCTTCCCCCAAAAAAGGTCCTTTTCCCCCAAAAAAGGGCCTTTCCCACCCAAAAAGGTCCTCTTTCCCCGCAAAAAATTGTCCTCTTCCCCCCCAAATTGTCCTCTTCCCCCCAAAAAAGGTTCTCTTCCACCCCAAGTGAGTCCTCTTCCACCCCAAAGAGGTCTTCCTCCACCCCCAACGAGGTGTTCTCCTTCCACCCAAAAAAAGGTCCTCTTCCACCCAAAATGGCCCTCTTCCACCCCAAATTTTGTCCCACCACCCCAAAATCATCCCCTTCCACCCCAAATTTTGTCCCACCACCCCAAAATCATCCCCTTCCACCCCAAATTTTGTCCTACTACCCCAAAATCATACTGTTCCACACGAAATTTTGTCCCATCACCCCAAAATCATCCTCTTCCACCCCAAATTTTGTCCCACCACCCCAAAATCATCCTCTACCACCCCAAATTTTGTCCCACCACCCCAAATTTTGTCCTACTACCCCAAAATCATTCTCTCCCACCTCAAATTTTGTCCCACCACCCCAAAATCATCCTCTTCCACCTCAAATTTTGTCCCATCACCCCAAAATCATCCTTTTCCACCGCAAATTTTCTCCCACCACCCCAAAATCATCCTCTCCCACCCCAAATTTTCTTCCACCACCCCAACATCATCTTCTTCCACCCCAAATTTTGTCCCACCACCCCAAAATCATCCTCTTCCACACCCAAATTTTCTCCCGCCGCCCCAAACTTCCCCTCCCTCCCCCCAAATTGTCCTCCCTCACCCCAAAACTCCGCCCCACCCCCGGCCCCGCCCATCCCCTCCTCTTCCTCCCCCCAGGCATGGTCTTCAGCATCAACGTTGGCTTCTCCGACTTGACCAACAAGGAAGGCAAGAAGCCAGAGGAGAGGACCTACGCCATGTTCATCGGCGACACCGTGCTGGTAGACGAGGTGGGTGGGGCACGAGGAAGGGGCGGGGCCACAGGGACACACCCCTCCCAAAAATACAAATGGGGTCCTTTTTCCCCAACCCGCGCTCTTCCTCTGCCAGGAGGGTCCTGCCACCGTCCTCACCGCCGTCAAGAAGAAGGTCAAGAACGTCGGTATCTTCCTCAAGGTGAGGACGCGAGGCGGGGGCAAAAATGGGGCGAAACCCCTCGATTTTGGGCAAACAACCGCGTTTCGACCCCAGTTTTCTGAAAACCCGCAATTTTGTTGGTTTTTTTTTTTACCCCAAAAAAGAACGAAGACGAAGAGGAAGAAGAAGAAGAGAAAGACGAAGCCGAAGATCTCCTCGGCCGCAGCTCCCGGGCAGCTCTGCTGACGGAGCGGACGCGGGTGGGTTGTCCCCGCCCGCCCCACCCCAAAACCACACCCCATTTTTTTATTTTTTTTTTTGAGGAGGTGGGGGGAGGTCTGAGGTCATTTCCGCCCCGCCCCAGAACGAGCTGACGGCGGAGGAGAAGCGCCGAGCCCACCAGAAAGAGTTGGCCGCTCAACTCAACGAAGAGGCGCGCCGGCGGTTGACGGAGCAGAAGGGCGAGCAGCAGATCCAAAAGTAACCCAAACCGGCAGATTATTTTGGGGGGGGGGGGGGGATGGAATTTTGGGGTAAAATGGGGGTTCTTCGGTTCGGGCGGGGCCCTCGCCGCATCACCGCCGTGTTTTGGTAGGGCTCGCAAGTCCAACATCTCCTACAAGAACCCGGCGTTGATGCCCAAGGAGCCCCACATCCGCGAGATGAAGATCTACATCGACAAGAAGTACGAGACCGTCATCATGCCCGTCTTCGGCATCGCCACCCCCTTCCACATCGCCACCATCAAGGTGGGGGGCGCCCCAAAAATCTCCCTCCCCGTCTAGGACACCCCAAGATGTCCCCGGGGGTGGTTGGGGTGGGGGGACGTGGGGGGAGAAGGGGAGGTTCGGTTGAGATGTTGGGGTTTTGGGGTGCGGCTTCAGCCCCGATGTTGAGTTGTTGAGGTTTTGGGGTTCGATCTTCTCCCCAGCTTCAACCCAAGGGGGTTTTGGGGTTCAACCTTCTCCCCACCTTCAACCCAAGGGGATTTTGGGGTTCAACCTGACCCTCATCTTCAACCCAAGGGGATTTGAGGGTTCAACCTTCTCCCCACCTTCAACCCAAGGAGGTTTTGGGGTTCAACCTGACCTCTACCTTCAACCCAAGGGGATTTGGGGGTTCAACCTTCTCCCCACCTTCAACCCAAGGAGGTTTTGGGGTTCAACCTGACCTCTACCTTCAACCTGAGCTGATTTTGGGGTTCAGCCTTCTCCCCACCTTCAACCCAAGGGGATTTTGGGGTTCAACCTTCTCCCCACCCTCAATCCAAGGTGGTTTTGGGGTTCAACCTGACCTCTACCTTCAACCCAAGGGGGTTTTGGGGTCCAGCCTTCTCCCCACCTTCAACCCAAGGTGGTTTTGGGGTTCAACCTTCTCCCCACCTTCAACGCAAGGGGATTTTGGGGTTCAACCTGACCCTCATCTTCAACCCAAGGGGATTTTGGGGTTCAACCTTCTCCCCACCTTCAGCCCAAGGGGATTTGGGGGTTCAACCTTCTCCCCACCTTCAACCCAAGGGGATTTGGGGGTTCAACCTTCTCCCCCCCCAACCTTTTGAGATGCCCCACCCTTCCACCTCCCCAACCTTTGCTCTGAAACCTTCTCCCCACCTCGCTTTTGGGCTGCAGCCCCCCCACCCTCCTTCATTTTTGGGGGTGACCCCCTCTTTTCTTCTCCCCCCACCCCAGAACATCAGCATGTCGGTGGAAGGTGACTACACCTACCTACGCATCAACTTCTACTGCCCGGGCAGCGCCTTGGGACGCAACGAGGGCAACATCTTCCCCAACCCCGAGGCCACCTTCGTCAAGGAGATGTGAGCCACCGTTGGGGACCACGACGGGGCGGGGACACGTTACGGTGGCTGTATGGGGTCCCCGAGGTCACCCCGACTTTTCCCGGTCCCTCCAGCACCTACCGCGCCTCCAACATGAAGACCCCGGGCGAGCAGACGGTGCCGGCCCTCAACCTTCAAAACGCTTTTCGGATCATCAAGGAGGTCCAGAAACGCTACAAAACCCGAGAAGCTGAGGAGAAGGAGAAGGAGGTGAGGACCGAGAGGATGGGGGGTTTTTTGGGGGGGGTCTCCTGGGGGGTTTTTTTTGAGAAATTGGGGACCCCCAACTTCTCCGGCTCTTCTCCAGGGCATCGTCAAGCAAGACTCGTTGGTCATCAACCTCAACCGCAGCAACCCCAAGTTGAAGGACCTCTACATCCGTCCCAACATCGCCCAGAAGAGGATGCAGGGTTCCTTGGAGGCCCACGTCAACGGTATGGACTTGGGGTGGGACGGATGGACCTCGTGGAGGTTCGGGGACCCCTTCGTCACCTTTAATTGTCCCCACCCCAGGTTTCCGCTTCACCTCGGTGCGCGGAGACAAGGTGGACATCCTCTACAACAACATCAAGCACGCCGTTTTCCAGCCGTGCGACGGGGAGATGATCATCGTGCTCCACTTTCACCTCAAGGTCTTCTTCTAGGCCGGGGCGGGGTGGGCGTGGCTTTTTGGGGGGGGGGTTGCAGGACCTTCCCGGTGACACGTTTGTCCCTGTCCCGTCCGCGTCCCTCCCCAAGAACGCCATCATGTTCGGGAAGAAGCGTCACACGGACGTCCAGTTCTACACGGAAGTCGGCGAGATCACCACCGACTTGGGCAAACACCAACACATGCACGACCGCGATGACCTCTACGCCGAGCAGGTTGGTGGAAAGAGGACCGAGGAAGGTCCCCGAGAAGTTTTTGGGGTGCCACCAAGATGGTGGTGACCCCCTTTATCCCACACAACCCCCCCGAAGATGGAACGGGAGATGCGCCACAAGCTGAAGACGGCCTTCAAGAACTTCATCGAGAAGGTGGAAGCGCTCACCAAGGAGGAGCTGGAGTTTGAGGTGCCCTTCCGGGAGCTGGGGTAAGTGGAGACCGACCCCACCGACCTTTTTTGGGGGGTCCTCGTGGGTTTTGGGGGGCCGCCGTTGGGTTTTTGGGCTGTCCCTATCGTTTTGGAGGTGATTTTCATTGTTTTTGTAGGGTGCCACCATCTTTTTTGGGGTGTTTTCATCTCCTTCTTGAGGTGTCTTTGCCGTTTTTTGAGACGTCCTCATTGTTTTTGGGGTGTCCTCATCATTTATGGGGTGTCCTCGTCGTTTTTTGGGGTGTCCTCATGTTTTTTGGGCTGTCCCCATCATTTTGGAGGTGATTTCATCGGTTTTGTGGGGTGCCACTGTCTTTTTTGGGGTGTTTTCATTTCCTTGTTGAGGTGTCCTCGTTGGTTTTTGAGGAGTCCTCGTCGTTTTTTGAGTCCTCCTCATCGGTTTTGAGGGGTTCTCATCGGTTTTGGGGTGTCCTCATCGTTTTTTGGGGTGTCTTTGTGTTTTTTTGGGCTGTCCCCATCTTTTTGGACGTGATTTCATCGTCTTTGTGAGGTGCCACCGTCTTTTTTGGGGTGTTTTCATATTCTTGTTGAGGTGTCCTCATCATTTTTTGAGACATCCTCATCGGTTTTGGGGTGTTCTCATCGTTTTTTGGGGTGTCTTCATGTTTTTTGGGTCTGTCCCCATCGTTCTGGAGGTGATTTCATCGTTTTTGTGGGGTGCCACCATCTTTTTGGGGGTGTTTTTGTCTCCTTCTTGAGGTGTCTTTGCCATTTTTTGAGACATCCTCATCGTTTTTGGGGTGTCCTCATCATTTATGGGGTGTCCTCGTCGTTTTTTGGGGTGTCCTCATGTTTTTTGGGCTGTCCCCATCATTTTGGAGGTGATTTCATCGGTTTTGTGGGGTGCCACCGTCTTTTTTGGGGTGTTTTCATTTCCTTGTTGAGGTGTCCTCGTTGGTTTTTGAGGAGTCCTCGTCGTTTTTTGAGTCCTCCTCATCGGTTTTGAGGGGTTCTCATCGGTTTTGGGGTGTCCTCATCGTTTTTTGGGGTGTCTTTGTGTTTTTTTGGGCTGTCCCCATCTTTTTGGACGTGATTTCATCGTCTTTGTGAGGTGCCACCGTCTTTTTTGGGGTGTTTTCATATTCTTGTTGAGGTGTCCTCATCATTTTTTGAGACATCCTCATCGGTTTTGGGGTGTTCTCATCGTTTTTTGGGGTGTCTTCATGTTTTTTGGGTCTGTCCCCATCGTTCTGGAGGTGATTTCATCGTTTTTGTGGGGTGCCACCATCTTTTTGGGGGTGTTTTTGTCTCCTTCTTGAGGTGTCTTTGCCGTTTTTTGAGACATCCTCATCGTTTTTGGGGTGTCCTCATCATTTATGGGGTGTCCTCATCGTTTTTTGGGGTGTCCTCATGTTTTTTGGGCTGTCCCCATCATTTTGGAGGTGATTTCATCGGTTTTGTGGGGTGCCACCGTCTTTTTTGGGGTGTTTTCATTTCCTTGTTGAGGTGTCCTCGTTGGTTTTTGAGGAGTCCTCGTCGTTTTTTGAGTCCTCCTCATCGGTTTTGAGGGGTTCTCATCGGTTTTGGGGTGTCCTCATCGTTTTTTGGGGTGTCTTTGTGTTTTTTTGGGCTGTCCCCATCTTTTTGGACGTGATTTCATCGTCTTTGTGAGGTGCCACCGTCTTTTTTGGGGTGTTTTCATATTCTTGTTGAGGTGTCCTCATCATTTTTTGAGACATCCTCATCGGTTTTGGGGCGTTCTCATCGTTTTTTGGGGTGTCTTCATGTTTTTTGGGTCTGTCCCCATCGTTTTGGAGGTGATTTCATTGTTTTTGTGGGGTGCCACCATCTTTTTTGGGGTGTTTTCATCTCCTTCTTGAGGTGTCTTTGCCGTTTTTTGAGACATCCTCATCGTTTTTGGGGTGTCCTCATCATTTATGGGGTGTCCTCGTCGTTTTTTGGGGTGTCCTCATGTTTTTTGGGCTGTCCCCATTGTTTTGGAGGTGATTTCATCGGTTTTGTGGGGTGCCACCGTCTTTTTTGGGGTGTTTTCATCTTCTTGTTTAGGTGTCTTCGTCATTTTTTGAGACATCCTCATCGGTTTTGGGGCGTTCTCATCGTTTTTTGGGGTGTCTTCATGTTTTTTGGGTCTGTCCCCATCGTTTTGGAGGTGATTTCATCGTTTTTGTGGGGTGCCACCATCTTTTTTGGGGTGTTTTCGTCTCCTTGTTGAGGTGTCTTTGTCGTTTTTTGGGACATCCTCATCGGTTTTGGGGTGTCCTCATTGTTTTTTGAGGTGTCCTCATCGTTTTTTGGGCTGTCCCCATCGTTTTGGAGTTGTTCTTATCGCTTTTGTGGGGTGCCACTGTCTTTTCTGGGGTGTTTTCATCTTCTTGTTGAGGTGTCCTCGTCGTTTTTTGAGGAGTCCTCATCAGTTTTGAGTTCTCATCGGTTTTGAGGAGTCCTCATCATTTTTGGGGTGTTTTCATCGTTTTTGGGGTGTCCTCATAATTTCTGGGGATGTCCTCATGTTTTTGGGGCTGTCCCCATCATTTTGGAGGTGATTTCATCATTTTTGTGGGGTGCCACTGTCTTTTTTTGGGTGTTTTCATCTCCTTGTTGAGGTGTCCTCATCGTTTTTTGAGACATCCTCATCGTTTTTGGGGTGTTCTCATCGTTTTTGAGGTGCCTCTATCTCTTTTGGGAGGGTCTTCATGTTTTTTTGGGGTGTCATTGTTTTTGAGGTGCCTTCATCTTTTTTTGGAGTGTCTTCAAGTTTTTTGGGGTCTCTTCATGTTTTTGGGGGTTTTCTCATGGTTTTTTGGGCTCTCCTCATGGATTTTTTGGCATCTCCTCATGGGTTTTTTTGCATCTCCTCATGGTTTTTTGGCATCTCCTCGTGGTTTTGGGGGATCTCCTCGTGGTTTTTGGGGATCTCCTCATGGTTTTTGGGGATGTCCTTATGTTTTTTTGGGATCTCCTTATGGTTTTTTGGGATCTCCTTATGGTTTTTTGGGATGTCCCTGTGGTTTTTTGGCATCTCCTCGTGTTTTTTTGGCATCTCCTCGTGTTTTTTTGGCATCTCCTCGTGGTTTTTTGGCATCTCCTCATGGTTTTTTGGGATGTCCCTGTGATTTTTTGGGATCTCCTTGTGGTTTTTTGGGATCTCCTTGTGGTTTTTTGGGATCTCCTCATGGGGTTTTTGGCATCTTCTCATGGGTTTTGGGCCTCCTTGTTTTTTTGGGATCTCCTCATATTTCTTTGGGGTCTCCTCATGGTTTTTTGGGGGGGTGTCCCCCCTGCTCCGGCAGGTTCAACGGCGCCCCGTACCGCAGCACCTGCCTTCTCCAACCCACCAGCAGCGCCTTGGTCAACTGCACCGAGTGGGTAAGTCGAGGCAGGATGACCATTTTGGGGGGGAGCCACCAGAACTTGGGGGGCTGCCCCACTGATCTTTTGCCCCCCACCCCACCCCAGCCCCCTTTCGTGGTGACCTTGGACGAGGTGGAGCTGATCCACTTCGAGCGGGTCCAGTTCCACCTGAAGAACTTCGACATGGTCATCGTCTACAAGGACTACAGCAAGAAGGTCACCATGATCAACGCCATCCCCGTCGCCTCCCTTGACCCCATCAAAGAGTGGCTCAAGTAGGCTCCACCCCTTCCCCCGCCTTCCCCCGCCCCGCCCCGCCCCTTCACCGTCCTCTTCCTCTTCCTCCAGCTCGTGTGACCTCAAATACACGGAGGGCGTCCAGTCCCTCAACTGGACCAAGATCATGAAGACCATCGTGGATGACCCGGAGGGCTTCTTCGAGCAGGGGGGATGGTCCTTCCTGGAGCCCGAGGGCGAGGTACGGCTTGGCCCCGCCCCTAGGTTGGCCCCACCCTTTGGTGGCCCCACCCCAAGGTTCTCCAGCTCATCCCCACCCCATGGTGGCCCCACCTCCGGGTTCTCCAGGTTGTCCCCACCTCCAGGTTGGCCCAACCCTTGGTGGCCCAACCCTTGGTGACCCCGCCCCCACGTTGTCCCCGCCCCCACGTTGTCCCCGCCCCTTGGCGTCCCGCCTCCACCTCCTCCCGGTTGTCCCCAGGGCAGTGACGCCGAGGTGGGCGAATCCGAGTCGGAGATGGAGGACGAGACCTTCAACCCTTCGGAGGAAGACTACGAGGAGGAGGAGGAGGACAGCGACGAAGATTACTCCTCCGAGGCCGAGGAGTCGGGTACGGCCACGGGGTGGCACGTCCCTTGGGTGGGGGTGGCGCGTCCCCGAGGAGGACATCGTGGCCTCGAGGAGGGTGGCCCGTCCCTCAAGAGGCCACCACGTCCCCATGGAGGCCACCAGGTCCTTGTGGAGGCCACCACAACCCCTTGGAGATGCCATTCAACATCCCCATGGAGGCCACCAAGTCTCCATGGAGGCCACCAGGTCCCCTTGGGGGCCACCATGTGCTCATGGAGGCTACCCAATGTCCCCATGGAGGCCACCACGTCCCCTTGGAGGCCACCAGGTCCTTGTGGAGGCCACCACAACCCCTTGGAGATACCAACCACGTGGCCTTGGAGGCCACCAGGTCCCCTTGGAGGCCACCAAGTCCCCTTGGAGGCCACCACGTGCCCTTGGAGGCCACCACATGCCCTTGGAGGCCACCAGGTCCCCATGGAGGCCACCACAACCCCTTGGAGATGCCATTCAATGTCCCCATGGAGGCCACCAGGTCCTCTTGGAGGCCACCAGGTCCTCTTGGAGGCCACCACGTGCCCTTGGAGGCCACCAGGTCCCTGTGAAGGCCACCACAACCTCTTGGAGATGCCACTCAACGTCCCCTTGGAGGCCACCAGGTCCCTGTGGAGGCCACCAGGTCCCCCTGGAGGCCACCAGGTCCTTGTGGAGGCCACCACAACCCCTTGGAGATCCACCGTTTCCTTCTAGAATATTCCAAGGAGTCGCTGGGCAGCGAGGAAGAGAGCGGCAAAGACTGGGACGAGCTGGAAGAAGAAGCCCGAAAAGGTGAGCCCAAAGGGGGGGGGGGGAGGTTGGAGGGGGGGTGGGGACCCCCCAAAAATTTGGGGGGACCCCCCTGACCCCTCCCATCTCCCCCTCTCCCCCCCCAGCTGACCGGGAGAGTCAATACGAGGAAGAGGAGGAGCACGGCCGCAGCCGGAAGAGGAAGGCTCCCGCCGGCCGGGG
This sequence comes from Buteo buteo, assembly GCF_964188355.1. Classification (NCBI taxonomy): domain Eukaryota; kingdom Metazoa; phylum Chordata; class Aves; order Accipitriformes; family Accipitridae; genus Buteo; species Buteo buteo. Next base: position 350,982 of record NC_134200.1, read on the forward strand.
CGCCCACCCCCGCAATCCGGGGCCCCCCAAAAAGAAGAGGAAGTAGGGGACCCCCCCTTCCCTCCCCCCACTTCACCCCGCCCGCCGGGAAAAATTTTGGGGTCCCCCCCTTCCAAAAAAATTGGAGGTTCTCTAAAATTTTGGGGGGAGTTCTCAAAATTTGGGGGTTTTCTGAAAAAATTTGGGGGTTTCGCTCGAAATGTTGGGGTCCCTGGAAGAAATTGGGGGGTTGTCCTTGAAATTTGGGGGTTTCCTGAAAAAATTTGGAGGTTCTTCTCGAAATTTTGGGGTCCCTAGAAAAAATTTGGGGGTTCTTCTCAAAATTGAGGGGGTTCCTGAAAAAATTTGGAGGTTCTTCTCAAAATTTTGGGGTCTCCTGAAAATATTTGGGGGTTCTTCTCCAAATTTTGGGGTCCTTGGAAAAATTTGGGTGGTCTCCTCAAAATTTTGGGGTCTCCTGAAAAAATATGGGGGTTCTTCTCCAAATTTTGGGGTCCTTGGAAAAATTTGGGTGGTCTCCTCAAAATTTTGGGGTCTTCTGAAAAAATTTGGGGGTTATTCTCAAAATTTTGGGGTCCCTAGAAAAATTTTGGGGGGTCTCCTCAAAAATTGGGGTCTCCTGAAAAAAATTGGGGATTCTCCTCAAAATTTGAGGGTCCTTGGAAAAATTTAGGTGGGTTGCCTCAAAAATTTGGGATTTCTCAAAATTTTGGGGTCCCCTGAAAAAATTTGGGGGTTCTCCTCAAAATTTGGGGGTTCTCTAAAAAACTGGGGGGTTCTACACCAAAATGGGGGGGTTCTCAAAATTTTGGGGTCCCCCTACAAAATTTGGGAGTTCTTTTCAAAATTTGGAGATTCTCCTCCAAATTTGGGGTCACTCCTCAAAATTGTGACATTTCTCCCCCCAAATTTCGGGTTCTTCCTCCAAATTTAGGGACCCCCCTCCAAATTTGCCCCCCCCCCAAAATGTGAGATCCTATTCCAAAATTTTGGGGTCCCCACTAAAAATTCTGGGGATCCTCCAAATGTTTTTGGGATTTCTCCAAAATTTGGGTGTTATTCTCAAAATTTGGGGTTCACCTCCCAAATTTTGGGTCCCCCCCTAAAAATCGGGGGTTTCTCTCCCAAATTTTGGGGTTCTCCTAAAAATGTGGGGGTTTCTCCCTCAAAATTGGGGGTTCTCAAAATTTTGGGGTCCCACCTAAAAATTTGGGGTGTTTTTCCCTGAAATTATTGGGGGTTCTCCTCCTAAATTTTGTGCCCCCCCTAAAAATTTGGGGGGATCTCCCTGAAAACTGGGGCTTCTCAAAATTTTGGGGGGCCCCCTAAAAATTTGAATGCCCCCCCCAAATTTACCAATTCTCCTCCAAATTTGGGAATTTCCCTTAAAATTTGGGATTCTCTCCAAATTTGGGGTGCCCGCTGAGCCCCAAAATTGGGGGGGACCCCAAAATCGGGGGAGGGGACCCCAAAACCTCCCCGGGGGGGACCCCAAAATCCCACCGGGGGGGTGTGTCCCCCCAAGCCCCGCCCCTCTTTTTTTTTTTTTATTTAGCTCTATTTATCGGCAGCGAGGGGGGTCCCCCTCTTTTTTTGGGGGGGGTCCCCTCTTTTTTGGGGGCCCCCCCCTCTTTTTTGGGGTCCCCCCCCGCGGGGCGTCTCTTTTCCGTAGCCGGTAGCTCTCGCTCTTTTCCAATCGTTCAATAAAAAAGTGGTTTTTTTAAGGTTTTTTAACTAAAAAGTGTGTTTTTTCGAAACCCCCCCCACCCTGAAATGGGGTGAAACCAGTTGAAAAGGGGCCTGACCAGTTTAAAGTGGGTGAAACCAGTATGAGGTGGGAGGTAAACCAGTTTGGGGGGCGGGGGGGGACCAGTTTGGGGGGGGCGAAACAGTTTGGGAGGGGGAATACCAGTTAAATTGGGGTTAACCCACTATGAATTGGGAGGTAAACCAGTTTAAATGGGGTTAAACCTGTTTAAAATGGGTGAAACCAGTATGATTTGGGAGTTAAACCAGTTTAATCAGGTTAAACCAGTTTGAATGGCTTAAACCCATTTTAAATGGGTGAAACCAGTATGAATTGGGAGTTAAACCAGTTTGAGGAGGGTAAAACCAGTTTAAAGGGGGTTAAACCCACTTAAAATGGGTGAAACCAGTATGAATTGGGAGTTAAACCAGTATGAATTGGGAGTTAAACCAGTTTGAGGAGAGTAAAACCAGTTTAAATGGGGTTAAACCCGTTTAAAATGGGTGAAACCAGTATGAATTGGGAGTTAAACCAGTTTGAGGAGGGTAAAACCGGTTTAAATTGGGTAAAACCGGTTTAAATCAGATTAAACCAGTTCGAATGGAGTTAAACCAGTTCAAATGGGGTTAAACCAGTATGAATTGGGAGGTAAACCAGTTTGAGGAAGGGAAAACCAATCTGAATGGGGTTAAACCAGATTAAAATGGGCAAAGCCAGTATGAACTGGGAGTTAAACCAATTTGAGGAGGGTAAAATCAATTTAAAATGGGGTTAAACCAGTATGAATTGGGAGTTAAACCAGTTTGAATGGGGTTAAACCGGTTTAAAGAGGGTGAAACCAGTTTAAATGGGGTTAAACCGGTTTAAAGAGGGTGAAACCAGTTTAAAATGGGCAAAGGCAGTATGAATTGGGAGTTAAACCAATTTGAGGGGGGTTAAACCAGTTTAAATGGGTTTAAACCAGTTTAAGTTGGGGTAAAACCAGTTTAAATTGGGGTCAAACCAGTTTGTAAGGGGCAAAACCAGCTTAAATGGCTTCAAACCAGTTTAACTGGACTAGAACCAGTTTAAATGGGGTTAAACCAGTATGAGTTGGGGTGAAACCAGTTTGAATTGGGGCCAGACCAGTTTAAATGGACTGAAACCAGCATAACTTGGGGTGAAACCAGTATGAATTCAGGTGAAACCAGTTTAAATCGGGTCAAACCAGTTTAACTTGGGGCCAAACCAGTTTAACTGGACTAGAACCAGTTTAAATGGGGTTAAACCAGTATGAGTTGGGGTGAAACCAGTTTGAATGGGGGAAACCAGTTTAAATTGGGCTTAAACCAGTATGAAGTGGGGTGAAACCAGTTTAAATCAGGTGAAACCAATTTAAAGCGGCTGAAACCAGTTTAACTGGACTGAAACCAGTTTATATTGGGGTTAAAGCAGTTTGTAAGGGGCAAAACCAGTTTGAATCGGGGCCAGACCAGTTTAAATGGACAGAAACCAGTATGAATTGGGGTAAAACCAGTATGAATTGGGGTGAAACAAGTTTAAATCGGGTCAAACCAGTTTAACTTGGGGCCAAAGAGGCTCAAACCAGTTTAACTGGACTAGAACCAGTTTAAATGGGGTTAAACTGGTGTGAGTTGGGGTGAAACCAGTTTGAATGGGGGAAACCAGTTTAAATCGGGGGAAACCAGTTTAACTTGGGGCCAAACCAGTTTAAAGGGGCTCAAACCAGTTTAACTGGACTAGAACCAGTTTAAATGGGGTTAAACCGGTGTGAGTTGGGGTGAAACCAGTTTAAATGGGGGAAACCAGTTTAAATGGGGCTTAAACCAGTATGAACTGGGGTGAAACCAGTTTAAATCAGGTGAAACCAGTTTAAATTGTGTCAAACCAGTTTAAAGAGGCTCAAACCAGTTTAACTGGACTAGGACCAGTTTAAATAGGGTTAAACCGGTGTGAGTTGGGGTGAAACCAGTTTAAATTGGTCTTAAACCAGTATGAATTGGGGTGAAACCAGTTTAAATCGGGTCAAACCAGTTTAACTTGGGGCCAAACCAGTTTAAAGGGGCTCAAACCAGTTTAACTGGACTAGAACCAGTTTAAATGGGGTTAAACCGGTGTGAGTTGGGGTAAAACCAGTTTAAATGGGGGAAACCAGTTTAAATTGGGCTTAAACCAGTATGAACTGGGGTGAAACCAGTTTAAATCAGGTGAAACCAGTTTAAATTGTGTCAAACCAGTTTAAAGAGGCTCAAACCAGTTTAACTGGACTAGGACCAGTTTAAATGGGGTTAAACCAGTATGAGTTGGGGTGAAACCAGTTTAAATCGGGTCAAACCAGTTTAACTTGGGGCCAAACCAGTTTAAAGGGGCTCAAACCAGTTTAACTGGACTAGAACCAGTTTAAATGGGGTTAAACCGGTGTGAGTTGGGGTTAAACCAGTTTAAATGGGGGAAACCAGTTTAAATTGGGCTTAAACCAGTATGAACTGGGGTGAAACCAGTTTAAATCAGGTGAAACCAGTTTAAATTGTGTCAAACCAGTTTAAAGAGGCTCAAACCAGTTTAACTGGACTAGGACCAGTTTAAATGGGGTTAAACCAGTATGAGTTGGGGTGAAACCAGTTTAAATCGGGTCAAACCAGTTTAACTTGGGGCCAAACCAGTTTAAAGGGGCTCAAACCAGTTTAACTGGACTAGGACCAGTTTAAATGGGGTTAAACCGGTGTGAGTTGGGGTTAAACCAGTTTAAATGGGGGAAACCAGTTTAAATTGGGCTTAAACCAGTATGAACTGGGGTGAAACCAGTTTAAATCAGGCGAAACCAATATAAAGCGGCTGAAACCAGTTTAACTGGACTGAAACCAGTTTAACTGGACTGAAACCAGTTTATATTGGGGTTAAAGCAGTTTGTAAGGGGCAAAACCAGTTTGAATCGGGGCCAGACCAGTTTAAATGGACAGAAACCAGCTTAACTGGGGGTGAAACCAGTTTAAATCGGGTGAAACCAGTTTAAATTGTGTCAAACCAGTTTAAAGAGGCTCAAACCAGTTTAACTGGACTAGAACCAGTTTAAATGGGGTTAAACCGGTGTGAGATGGGGTGAAACCAGTTTAAATGGGGGAAACCAGTTTAAATGGGGCTTAAACCAGTATGAACTGGGGTGAAACCAGTTTAAATTGGGTGAAACCAGTTTAAATTGGGTGAAACCAGTTTAAAGAGGTTCAAACCAGTTTAAGGAGGCTCAAACCAGTTTAACTGGACTAGGACCAGTTTAAATGGGGTTAAACCGGTGTGAGTTGGGGTGAAACCAGTTTGAATGGGGGAAACCAGTTTAAATTGGGGAAACCAGTTTAAACTGGGCTTAAACCAGTATGAACTGGGGTGAAACCAGTCTAAATCAGGTGAAACCCGTTTAAAGTGGGGTCAAACCAGTTTAAAGTGGGGTGAAACCAGTTTAAATCGGGGCCAAACCAGTTTAATCGGGGCTACACCAGTTTAGTTGGGGCCAAACCAGTTTAACTGGACTAAAACCAGTATAAACCAGCCCGCACCAGCAGAACTGGGCCCGCACCACAGCCCTGGGCTCCGCCATGACACGCCCCCCCGGCCCCGCCTCCCCCGCCCACCCTTAACGATTGACAGGCGGAGCCGTCCAATCCCCTGCCGCCCTCCGCTCGCCTCGGCCAATCACCGCCCTCGCTGCCCTTCGCCTCCCGCCCTCCCGCTGACCAATCAGAGGCCGCCCGCGCATGCGCGCCACCCCCCTCCCGCATTTCCCCCCCCTCCCACCCCCCTTCTCCACTCCGCCCCGCCTGGGGGGGCGGGGACAACGCCGCGACGCCTCTCCCACCCTATTGGCCCATCGGGAGGCGGGCGGCGCTCTCCACCAATCCCATCAAATCCCCTCCCCCGCTGCTTGATTGACAAGCCCTCTCCACCACTCCCCGCCTCTCCACCCCCCTCCCGCGCTGCGGCGGCCTCCCCTTTCCCATTGGCCGCGCGCTTGACAGGCACCCCTCTCCGCCAATCAGCGCCGAGAGATCCGGGAGCGAGGGGGCGGGGCCGCTCCCTCTCCCCCTCCGTGCGGCGCAGAGGGCGGCGCGGGCGCCATTTTGTGAGCAGCCCCCGAAGGCGGCGGCGGCGGCGGCGGGAGCGGGGCCGGAGCGGTGAGGGGAGAGAGAGAGTTGGGGGGGGGGGGTGAGAGTAGATCCACGGGGAGGGGGACACGCGTGGGGGGTGAGGAAGAGGAGGAGGAGGAAGATAAGGAGGAGGAGGAAGAGGGGGGGGGATAATGGCGGCGCAGCTCCCCCATCCCCCTGTGAGGGAAGGAGGCGGGAAGACGAGGGAAGGGAGGATGGGGGGGGGGGGAGGATGATGAGGAGGGGGGGGTTGATGAAGGTGGTGGGGAGGAGGAGGAAGATGGCGGGGGGGGTGAGGAAGGTGATGGGGGGGGAGGAAGATGAAGGGGGGGGTTGAGGAGGATGGGGGGGGGCCCGCAGATCTCTGAGGAGACGTAGGCGTGGTTTGGGGGCGTGGTTTGAGGGAGGGGGCGTGGTTTGGGGAGGGGGTGTGGCCTGGGGGTGTTATTTGGGGGGGGGGGGGCTCCTTGTGCTTCTCTTGCAGGATCGTCCCAGCAGCGGAGCGGGGTCAAACCCCCCCCCCCCAACCCCGATTTCTTCCCCCCACCCCCTTTTTCCCTAAATTTGGGGGGTAACCCCTCCCCCAGCCTCGTTTGGGGGGGGGCACCCCTCCCCCCCCCCCGTTTTGGGGGTCCATCCCCCCCCCCCGCCTCATTTTGGGGGGGGGGAGAGGGTGTAAAACCCACTTTTGTGCCTCGGTTTTGAGGGAAAGCTGAGGAAAAATCCGCTTTTCTGCCTCGGTTGTGAGGGAAAAAATCCCTTTTTCTACCTCGGTTTTGAGGGAAAATGGGGAAAATTTCCATTTTTCGGTGTTGTTTTGGGGGAAAAAACAGAGAAAATCCACTTGCCCCTCTTGTTTTGGGGGGTAAAACTGAGGCGGGGGGGAATATCCCCTTTTCTGTCACGTTTTGGGGGGAAAACGCAGGAAAATCCCTGTTTCTTCCTCGTTTTGGGGGCAAAACCAGGGGAAAATTGCATTCCCGCCTCTTTTGGGGGGGCAAAACTGAGGAAAAGTTCTCTTTTCTGCCTCTGTTTTGGCAGCAAAACCAAGGAAAATCCTCTTTTCTGCTTCATTTTGGGGGCAAACCCAATGAAAAACCCCTTTTCTGCTTCATTTTGGGGGCAAAACCAGGGAAAATCCCCTTTTCTGTGCTACTTTTGGGGCAAAACCAAGGGAAGTCTCTGTTTCTGCATCACTTTTGGGGCAAAACCGAGGAAAGTCTCTGTTTCTGCGTCTCTTCTGGGGAAAGCCCAGGGAAAACTCCCGTTTCTGCTTCTTTTGGGGGGCAAAACTGAGGAAAAATACTCTTTTCCACCTCTTTTTTTGGCACAAAACCACGGAAGATTCTTGTTTCTGCCTCATTTTGGGGGCAAAACGAGGGAAAAACCACTTTTCTGTGTTACTTTTGGGGCAAAACCAAGGAAAGTCTCTGTTTCTGCGTCACTTTTGGGAGCAAAACGAGGGAAAATCCACTTTTTTGCTTCTTTTGGGGGACAAAACTGAGGAAAAATTCTCTTTTCTTGCCTCTTTTTTGGGGGCAAACCCAGGGAAAGTCCACTTTTCCGTGATATTTTGGTGGCAAAGTCAGGGAAAATTACCGTTTTCACCTCATTTGGGGGGCAAACCTGAGGAAAATCCCCTTTCCCTTTCTTTTTTGGGGCAAAACCAGGGAAAATGCCCCTTTTACTTGTTTTGGGGGGGGCATAACCAAGGAAACTTCCATTTTCCATGATACTTTTGGGGGCAAAACCAGGGAAAACTCCTGTTTCCGCCTCATTTTGGGGGCAAAGCAAAGGAAAACCCCTTTTTCCGCGTTACTTTTGGGGCAAAAGCACAGAATATCCTCTTTTTCCCCTGCTTTTTGGGGGCAAAACCAAAGAAAATCCCCTTCTCTGTCTGTCTTTGGGGGCAAAACTGAGGAAAACCTTCTCTTCTACCTCATTTTTGCGGCAAAACCAGCGAAAATACCCACTTCCGCCTCATTTTTGGGGCAAACCAAAGGAAACTTCTGGTTTACATGTTACTTTTTGGGGCAAAGCCAGGGAAAATTCCCATTTTCACCTCATTTTGGGGGGGGCAAACCAAAGGAAAATCCCCTTTTCCATGTTACTTCTGGGGCAAACCCGGGGAAAATCCCCATTTCCTCCTCTTTTTGGGGCAAAAGAAGGGAAAATTCCCATTTTTGTTTCTTTTGGGAGGCAAAGCTGAGGAAAAATCCTCTTTTCTGCCTGTCTTTTGGGGCAAAATTCCCATTTCTCCCTGTTTTTGAAGGCAAAACCAAGGAAAAATCCCCTTTTCCACCTCTTCTTTGGGGCAGAACCAAGGAGAATCCCCTTTTCCGTATAATTTTTGGAGCAAAACGCAGGAAAATCCCCTTTTCCATGTTACTTTGTGGGCAAAACCAAGGAAAATTCCCCTTTTTCCCATCTCTTTTGGGGGCAAAACCAGGGAAAACCCTCCTTTTCCACCTCATTTTGGGAGCAAACCCAGAGAAAACCCCCTTTTCCATGCTGCTTTTGGGGCAAAACCCGGGGAAATCCCCATTTCTGCCTCTTCTGGGGGTAAAACTGAGGGAAAAAATCCCCTTTTGGGGGCAAAAGTGGGGAAAATACCCTTTTCCGTGTTGTTTTTGGGGCAAATTCCCCATTTTTGCCCCTTTTTGTGGAGCAAACCGAGGGAAAATCCCTCTTTCCGTGTTACTTTGGGGGCAAAACTTGGGCAAACCCTCTTTTCCTTGTTATTTTTGGGGCAAAACCTGTGAAAATCCCCATTTCCGCTTCATTTTGGGGGCAAAACTTGGGCAACTGGCCTTTTCCGTGTTATTTTTGGGGCAAAACCCAGGGAAATCCCCATTTCCGCTCCATTTTGGGGACAAAACTTAGGAAAACCCCCTTTTCCGTGTTATTTTGGGGCAAAACTTGGGCAAACACCCTTTTCTGTGTTATTTTGGGGGCAAAACCTGTGAAAATCCCCATTTCTGCTTCATTTTGGGGGCAAAACCTGGGAAAACCCTCTTTTCTGTGTTATTTTGAGGCAAAACTTAAGCAAACCCCTTTTCCGTGTTATTTTTGGGGTAAACCCATGAAAACTCCCTTTTCTGCTTCATTTTGGGGCAAAACCTGGGAAAATCCCCATTTCTGCTTCATTTTGGGGCAAAACTTGGGCAAACCCCCTTTTCCGTGTTATTTTGGGGGCAAAACCAGAGAAAATCCCCATTACCGCCTCATTTTTGGGGCAAAACCTGGGAAAATGCCTTATTCCGTCTTATTTTGGGGCAAAACCTCGTCAGACCCCTTTTTCTGTCTTATTTTGGGGCAAAACCTTGGAAAACCCCTTTTTCTGTCTTATTTTGGGGCAAAACCTTGGAAAACCCCTTTTTCTGTCTTATTTTGGGGCAAAATCTTGGAAAACGCCTTATTCTGTCTTATTTTGGGGCAAAACCTGGGAAAACCCCTTTTTCTGTCTTATTTTGGGGCAAAACCTGGGAAAACCCCTTTTCCCGTCTTACTTTGGGGCAAAACTTGATCAAACCCCTTTTCCCCTCATATTTTGGGGCAAAACCCGGGGAAATGCCCCTTCCCGCCCCATTTTGGGCGTCACCTCCCCGCCCCGCTTCACCCTCCCCCAACATTCCCCCCCTCTTCCTGCCCCCAAATCCCCCATTTTTTTCACCCCACCCCCCCCTCCCCTGCCAAAAGGGACCCTCCGGCCCCTCCCCCCACCCCCGGGGGAGGGGCCCCCAAATTTTGGGGTGGGGTGGGGCGGGGGGCGGGGCAGGGGCGGGGGTCGCTCAACCTTCTCCCCTTCTCCTTCCACAGGGCCCAGCGAGGCGCAGCCCCTCCCCCCGCGGCGCACCCAGCCCTCCCACCCCCTCCCCACCCCTCCCCCTCCCCCCCACCCACCTTTTTGGGGCTCGAGACCCCGCCCACCTTATTAATATTTTTTATTAAACATTTTTTCCGCCCCGCCGCGGGGGGGAAGGGGGGGTGGAGGCGTCGTTACAGATTTGGGGGTGGGCGGGGCGCGGAGGGGCGGGGGAGGGGAAGGCGGGGGGGCTGGGCGGGGCTTTTCGCAGGGGGGGAGGGGTGGGGAAGCCCCGCCCTAACCCCCCCGCCCCCTTCCCCCCCCTCTTTTTGTCTTTTCACAGCGCGATTTTTTTAGAGCCGGCGGCGACCGTAAGTGCCAAATTCTCCTTTTTTTTTTTTTTTTTTTTTTTTTTCTCTCTCCCCCCCCCAAAAAACACGAAGCTCCTCCCCCTTCGCCCCTCCCCCTGTCCGGCCCCTCCCTCCCCTCCCCCCCCACCAGGTTTTGCCCCTCCCCCACCCCTCCAACCCGGGCCCCTCCCCCTTTTTCCCACGGGGGCGGGACGGCGAGAGGAGGAGGAGGAGGAGGAGGAGGACGGCCACGCCCCGAGCCCCGCCCCACCCGCCCCCCCCAAGTCTCCAAAATAGGAAAAAAAATGAAAGAAAAGAGAAAAAAAAAAGGGGGGGAGGGGATTGGCTGGCCCCTCCCCCCACCCCTCCCCCCGCCCCAATTTTCAGGGGATTTGAGTGTTTTTGATTATTTTTAATTTTTTTTTTTTTTAGTTTTTTATTTTTCATTTTTTTATTTTTCATTTTTTCGTCGATTTTTACATTTTTTATTTTTTTTTCCCCCCCTCTTCCTCCCTGTCTCCCCCCCCTCCCCCTCCCTCCCTCCCCTTCCCCCCCCCCCCCCAAAACTTTCACTTTTCGGCCGTTTTTCGGGCCCGCCCCTCCCCCCCCAAGCCCCGCCCCCTCTTCCTCCCACCCCTCCCCCCACGCCGCCGCCGCGACCCACGGACGCCCCTCCCCCCCCTCCATCGGAGCGCCTCGAGCCCCCCCTCCCCCCCCCAACGGTAAGAGGAAGGGGGGGAGGGGCTTGTTAACGAGGGCTCGTTAACGAAGGGGGGCGGGCCAACGGGCGGGGAGGGGCGTTCCTTCTGGGCGGGGCACCGCCAAAATGGCAGTTAAGGACGAAGGGTCAGGGGTTGCTGTAATTCATTGGGGCGGGGCACGGAGGTCGTTAGGGCGGGGTGCTAACGAGGGGGCGGGGCTAAGGGGGGTCTTAACGAAGGGGGCGTGCTAATGAGCGGCGGTGGTGAAGGGGGCGGGGCTAATGATGGTAACGGGGACAAACAGCCACTCCCCAGACAGAGTTGTGCTGCCATGTTAATTAAGGGGGTGGGGCCAAGGCCCTCGTTAGGGCGGGATGCTAATGAGCGTGGTGATTGCCTGACGAAGATGATGGTGAGCGGGAAGGTCTGGAGCTTAATTAGTGGCTCCACAAAAATCGCTTGGGGGGGGGGGTGACACCCCCACCCCACCCCTCAGAGGCTCCTCCCGCTAACGAGCGTCGCTAACGAGGAAGCGCCGCGGAGGTGGGCGTTGATGGGAGGCGATGATTGGGCGATGGCCATGATGGACACCTTGAGGTCCCGCCCACCTCGGGTCCCCCCAAAACCCTTTTTGGGGGTGTCGCTCAAGACTTTAGGCTCCTCCCACTAACGAGCATCACTAACGATGCTCATCGTTAACGAGCAAGTAGCGTAGAGATGGCGGTTGAGTGATGGCCGTGATGGACACCTTGAGGTCCCGCCCACCTTGGGGCCCCCCGAAACCCCTTTTTGGGGGTGTCACTCAAGACTTGAGGCTCCTCCCACTAACGAGCGTCGCTAACGATGCTCGTCGTTAACAAGCAAGCATCAAAAGGGTGGTGGTTGGCTGATGGCCATGATGGACACGATGAAGACCTTGAGGTCCCGCCCACCTTGGGGCCCCCCAAAACCCCTTTTTGGGCTGTCACTCAAGACTTGAGGCTCCTCCCACTAACGAGCGTCGCTAACGATGCTCATCGTTGCTTCTCCCACTAACGAGCGTCGCTAACGATGCTCGTCGTTAACGAGCACGTAACGAAGAGATGGTGGTTGAGTGATGGCCATGATGGATCCCTTGAGGTCCCGCCCACCTTGGGGCCCCCTGAAACCCCTTTGGGCAGGGAGGCGGTGTCACTAATGATCCAAAGCCCCTCCCACTTAATGAGTGTTGCTAACGATGCTCGTTGTTAACGAGCAAACGTCTTGGTGGTGGTGGTTGGCTGATGGCCATGATGGATGCAGTGAAGACCTTGAGGTCCCGCCCACCTTGGGGCTCCCCAAAACCCCTTTTTAGGGGCGTCACTAATGACCTGAGGCTCCTCCCACTAACGAGCATCAGTAACGATGCTCGTCATTGCTTCTCCCACTAATGAGCGTCGCTAACGATGCTCGTCGTTAACGAGCAAGTAGTGTAGAGATGGCAGTTGAGTGATGGCCGTGATGGATCCCTTGAGGTCCCGCCCACTTTGGGTCCCCCTGAAACCCCTTTTTGGGGGTGTCACTCAAGACTTGAGGCTCCTCCCACTAATGAGCATCACTAACGATGCTTGCCGTTAACGAGCAAGCGGCATGGGGTGGTGGTTGGGTGATGGCCATGATGGACACGATGAAGACCTTGAGGTCCCGCCCACCTTGGGGCCCCCCAAAACCCCTTTTTGGGGGCGTCACTCAAGACTTTAGGCTCCTCCCACTAACGAGTGTCGCTAACGATGCTCATCGTTGCTCCTCCCACTAACTAGCGTTGCTAACGATGCTCGTCATTAACGAGCAAGTAGCATAGAGATGGTGGTTGAGTGATGGAGATGATGGACACCTTGAGGTCCCGCCCACCTCGGGGCTCCCCAAAACCCCTTTGGGCGGGGAGGTGGTGTCGCTAATGATCTAAAGCTCCTCCCACTTAATGAGTGTCGCTAACGATGCTCGCTGTTAACGAGCAAGTGTCATAAGGGTGGTGGTTGGGTGATGGCCGTGATGAAGACCTTGAGGTCCCGCCCACCTCGGGTCCCCCCAAAACCCCTTTGGGTGGGCCAGGGGGGGCGGGCGTCGCCTCTGGCTGACGCCCCTCCCTCTCACCAGCCCCGCCCCTCCCGCTTCAAACCCCGCCCACCCCAACCGGGCGGTTCCAGAGGTATCACCACCCATCCCCTCCCCCTCGTCTTCTCTTTTTTTTTCTCTTTCTCTTCCCGCCCCCCCCCCCAAAACAGGTCCGCGCCCCGCCCCTCCCCTCCCTCGTTTTTTTTTTGCGCCCCGCCCTCCCGCCCCGCCCACCCCGGCCGCCGCCATGGCCAGCAACGTGACCAACAAGACGGACCCGCGCTCCATGAACTCCCGGGTCTTCATCGGCAACCTCAACACCTTGGTGGTGAAGAAGAGCGACGTGGAGGCCATCTTCTCCAAATACGGCAAAATCGTCGGCTGCTCCGTCCACAAAGGCTTCGCCTTCGTCCAGTACGTCAACGAGCGCAACGCCCGCGCCGCCGTGGCCGGCGAGGACGGGCGCATGATCGCCGGGCAGGTCCTGGGTGAGTCGCCGCCGGAGGAGGGGGCGCGCCCGCGGGTGGGGTCGCAGGTTTGGGGCGGGGGGGGGGGGACCCGTAGGTTTTTGGGTGGCCCTGGAGAGTTTTTGGGTGGGCCCGGTAGGTTTTTGGGTGGCCCTGTAGAGTTTTTGGGTGGCCCTGTAGAGTTTTTGGGTGGCCCTGTAGAGTTTTTGGGTGGGCCCGGTAGGTTTTTGGGTGGCCATGTAGAGTTTTGGGTGGCCATGTAGAGTTTTGGGTGGCCATGTAGAGTATTTGGGTGGGCCCTGTAGAGTTTTTGGGTGGCTATGTAGAGTTTTGGGTGGCCATGTAGAGTTTTGGGTGGGCCCGGTAGGTTTTTGGGTGGCCCTGTAGAGTTTTTGGGTGGGCCCGTAGAGTTTTTGGGTGGCCATGTAGAGTTTTGGGTGGTCCCAGAGAGTTTTGGGTGGGGTCAAAGAGGTCTTTGGGTGGCCATGTAGAGTTTTGGGTGGTCCCAATAGGTTTTTGGGTGGCCATGTAGAGTTTTGGGTGGGCCCGGTAGGTTTTTGGGTGGCCATGCAGAGTTTTTGGGTGGCCCTGTAGAGTTTTTGGGTGGCCCTGTAGAGTTTTTGGGTGGCCCTGTAGAGTTTTTGGGTGGGTCCGGTAGGTTTTTGGGTGGTCCTGTAGAGTTTTTGGGTGGTCCCAGAGAGTTTTTGGGTCGTCCTGGAGAGTTTTTGGGTGGGCCCGGTAGGTTTTTGGGTGGCCCCAGTAGGTTTTTGGGTGGTCCTGTAGCATTTTTGAGTGGTCCCGTAGAGTTTTTGGGTGGCCATGTAGAGTTTTTGGGTGGGCCCGGAGAGTTTTTGGGTGGGCCCGGAGAGTTTTTGGGTGGGCCCGGAGAGTTTTTGGGTGGGCCCAGTAGGTTTTTGGGTGGCCGTGTAGAGTTTTTGGGTGGCCATGTAGAGTTTTGGGTGGGGTCAAAGAGGTCTTTGGGTGGCCATGTAGAGTTCTGGGTGGTCCCGGTAGGTTTTTGGTTGGTCCCGTAGAGTTTTTGGGTGGCCATGTAGAGTTTTTGGGTGGCCATGTAGAGTTTTTGGGTGGCCATGTAGAGTTTTTGGGTGGCCATGTAGAGTTTTTGGTGGCCATGTAGAGTTTTTGGTGGCCATGTAGAGTTTTTGGGTGGGCCCGGAGAGTTTTTGGTTGGTCCCGTAGAGTTTTTGGGTGGCCGTGTAGAGTTTTGGGTGGTCCCATAGAGTTTTGGGTGGGGTCAAAGAGGTCCTTGGGTGCCCAGGTTGAGTTTTGGGTGGCTCTGTAGGTCTTTCGGTGGCCCCGGAGGTTTTTGGGTGAGGCCAGAGAGGTCTTTGGGTGGTCCCTGTAGACATTTGGGTGGTCTCGTAGAGTTTTTGGGTGGCCATGTAGAGTTTTGGGTGGCCCAGTAGGTCTTTGGGTGGTCCCACAGACCTTTGGGCGAGGTCAAAGAGGTTTTTGGGTGGTCCCGGTAGGTTTTTGGGTGGGCGTGGTAGGTTTTTGGGTGGGCGTGTAGAGTGTTGGGTGGAGTCAAAGAGGTCTTTGGGTGGCCAGGTTGAGTTTTGGGTGGTCCCGCAGGTTTTTGGGTGGGCACATAGAGTTTTGGGTGGTCCCGTAGAGTTTTGGGTGGCCCTATAGGTCTTTGGGGTGGCCCCATAGATCTCCAGGTCACCCCACAGACCCCCACTGGCCCTATAGGTCCCCCCCAGCCCCATAAGTGAGGTCGTCCCCTCTCGCCAGCCCCATAAGTGACAGGGCGGGGCTCGGAGCCGGCCCCGTAGCCCCACAAGTGGCCCCACAGGTCGCCCCCCGCCCCACTGGTGACCCCCCCCCCGGGGTTCACCTGCCCCACGCGCAGCTCCACACCCCACAAGTGGCCCCGCGGCCGCTGCCCAGCCCCACGGCTGCCCCATAGATCCCCCAAATCCACCCCCCAGCCCCACGGCTGCCCCATAGGTCCCCCAAACTCCTTCCCCAGCCCCACAGACGCCCCATAGATCCCCTCAAACTCCACCCCCTGCCCCACAGATCCCCCCAAACTCCTTCCCCAGCCCCACAGACACCCCACAGATGCCCCATAGATGCCCCCCCCAGCCCCACAGCTGCCCCACACATCCCCCCAAACTCCACCCCCAGCCCCACAGATGCCCCACAGACACCCCATAGATGCCCCCCCAGGCCCCACAGACACCCCATAGATCCCCCTAAACTCTTTCCCCAGCCCCACAGATGCCCCATAGATATCCCCAAGCCCCATAGGTGCCCCATCGATGCCCCATAGACGCCCCCCAGCCCCACAGATGCCCCACAGATCCCACCCAGCCCCACAGACACCCCATAGATACCCCACAGATGCCCCATAGATTCCCCCCAGCCCCACAGATGCCCCATAGATGCCCCACAGACACCCCACAGGTCACCCCCAGCCCCACAGCTGCCCCACAGATCCCCTCAAATTCCACCCCCAGCCCCACAGACGCCCCACAGATTCCCCATAGATGCCCCCCAGCCCCACAGATGCCCCATAGATCCCCATGGCTGCCCCATAGATCCCCCCAAACTCCACCCCCAGCCCCACAGACGCCCCATAGGTCCCCCCACAGCTGCCCCGTAGACGCCCCACAGACACCCCACAGCTGCCCCATAGATGCCCCAAACTCCTTCCCCAGCCCCACAGACGCCCCATAGATGCCCCACAGATCCCACCCAGCCCCACAGACGCCCCATAGATCCCCGCAGCTGCCCCACAGATCCCCCCAAACTCCACCCCCAGCCCCACAGATGCCCCACAGACACCCCATAGATGCCCCATAGATCCCCCTAAACTCTTTCCCCAGCCCCACAGATGCCCCATAGATATCCCCAAGCCCCACAGCTGCCCCATAGATGTCCCCCAGCCCCACAGATGCTCCATAAATTCCCCCAAACTCCCCCTCCAGCCCCACAGATGCCCCATAGAAGCCCCATAGATCCCCCCAAACTCCACCCCAGCCCCATAGATGCCCCATAGATTCCTCCCAAACCCCACAGATGCCCCACAGCTGCCCCATAGATCCTCCCAAACTCCACTGCCAGCCCCACCAATGCCCCCCCAGCCCCACAGACACCCCATAGATGCCCCATAGATCACCCCAAGCCCCACAGTTGCCCCACAGATCCCCCCAAACTCCACCCCCAGCCCCACAGACACCCCATAGATGCCCCATAGATCCCCCTAAACTCTTTCCCCAGCCCCACAGACGCCCCATAGATCCCCACAGCTGCCCCATAGATCCCCCCAAACTCCACCCCAGCCCCATAGATGCCCCGTAGATTCCTCCCAAACCCCACAGATCCCCCATAGATCCCCCCCAGCCCCACAGCTGCCCCATAGATCCCCACGGCTGCCCCACAGATCCCCCCACCCCCAGCCGCCCCACAGACCAACCCCCCTCCCCTTTCCCTTCCCTAACGGCGGGACCCCGCCCCGCCCCACCCCGGCTCCACCCCTCCCCGCCCCACAGACATCAACCTGGCGGCCGAGCCCAAGGTGAACCGCGGCAAGGCGGGGGTGAAGCGCTCGGCGGCCGAGATGTACGGGTCAGTAGCTGCCCCACCTTCTCCGTCCCCCCTCGTCAGGTCGGGACCCTTTTTCTTCTATCCTCCCCCTCCCCCCCAAAAATGCCTACGGGGCTGCCCCACACCCTCAGGGCGAGCCCCGCCCCGGCCCCGCCCCGCCCCGCCTCACCCCGCCCTCCTCCCGCCCCGCAGATCCTCCTTCGACCTGGATTACGATTTCCAGCGGGATTATTACGACAGGTAAAAAAATCCGTCCGCCGCGGCCCCGCCCCGCCCGGCTCTCCAGGGCGGGGCTAAGCCCCGCCCCTCTCGTCCTCATCCCTGATAGGATGTATAGCTACCCCGCCCGCGTCCCCCCGCCCCCTCCCATCGCCCGGGCCGTCGTCCCGTCCAAACGACAACGAGTTTCGGGCAACACGTCGCGGCGAGGGAAGAGCGGCTTCAACTCCAAGAGCGGCCAGCGGGGCTCCTCCTCCAAGTCGGGGAAACGTAGGTGATTTTTTTGGGGGGAAAACGCCCCAAAACGGTACAAATCCTCCGGGCGGGGCGCTTTTTTGGGGCGATTAACGAGGATTTTGGCGGGGGGGGGGCAGTGAAAGGCGATGACCTGCAGAGCATCAAGAAGGAGCTGAGCCAGATCAAGCAGAAGGTGGACGCGCTGCTGGAGAGCTTGGAGAAAATCGAGAAGGAGCAGAGTAAGTTGGGGGGCGGAGGGCGGGGCAGGGCGGGGCAGGGCGGGGCGGAGGGGGTTTGGGGGCGAAAACGGAGGGTTTTGGGGTTGCGTTTCACGCCGGGGCCGGGTTTTTTTTTTTCTTTTTTTCCTCTTTTTTTTTTTTTTTTTTTTTTTTTCCTCCGCGCGTCGTGTCGCCCGCAGAGCAGAAGAGCGAGAAGGCGGAGGAGGAGCAGGGGGGCAGCTCGGCCAAGAAGGAGGAGGGGGGGGGCGGAGCCAAGGCGGAGGCGGGGGGCGAGGATTCGGCGGAGGAGGGCGACCTGCTGGATGACGAGGAGGCCGAGGAGAGGGGGGACGATCAGGTGAGGGGGCGGACCCATAGAATCTGTGGGGCGGACCCATAGAATGTGGGGGGCTGCCCCATAGAACGTGGGGGGCTACCCCGTAGAATGTGTGGTGGGGACCCACGGAATGTGTGGGGCGGACCCACGGAATGTGTGGGGCGGACCCATAGAACGTGGGGGGTGGACCCATAGAGAATGTGTGGGGTTGGCACACGGAATGCGGGGAGAGGACCCATGGAATGTGTGGGGCTGCCCCATGGAATGTGTGGGGCTGCCCCATAGAATGTGTGGGGCTGCCCCATGGAATGTGTGGGACAGACCCAGGGAATGGGGGGAGAACCTGTGGAATGTGGGGGGCAGATCCACAGAATGGGGGGGGAGGACCTGCGGAATGTGTGGGGCTGCCCCATGGAATCTGTGGGGCAGACCCACGGAATGTGGGGAGAGGACCCGCAGAATATGTGGGGCAGACCCATAGAATCTGTGGGGCAGACCCATGGAATGCGGGGAGAGGACTCCTGGAATGTGTGGGGCTGCCCCATGGAATGTGGGGGGTGGGTCCACGGAATGTGTGGGGCTGCCCCATAGAATGTGTGGGGTGGATCCATGGAATGTGGGGAGCAGACCCATGGAATATGTGGGGCTGGCCCCGCTGAATCGATAGGGCAGCTGCACCGAATCTATAGGGCAGTGCCACTGAAATCTATAGGGCAGCCCCGCCCAACTGCCACAGTAGCCCCACTGGATCTGTGGGGCTGCCCCATAGAATCTGTGGGGCAGCGCCACGATTCACAGGCCAGCCCCACGGCATCCGTGGGGCCGTCCCCGTCGGATCTCTCCGGCGCCCGCCCACGACCTGTGGGGCGGCTCCGCGGCATCTATGGGGCAGCCCCACCCTAACCCCGCCCCGTCTCCGCCCCACAGCTCGAGTCCATCAAGGGCGACGAGAAGGAGGCGGAGGAGGGCGAGGACGACCGGGACAGCGCCAACGGCGAGGATGATTCCTAAACCCCGCCCCCCCCAAACTGAGCCGGGACCCCCCAAAAACGCGCCCCCCGCCCCTCCCCCGCCGTGTTCGTGGTGTCGTGGCCCCTCCCCCCCACCCTGTAGTTCGGCTTCGCCCCACCCCCACCCCACCCCCCCAGTAATTCGCTCCCCCTCCCCCCTTTTAATTTTGATACCTCGTTACGACTTGACGATTAAAGGACGGATGGTTTGTAAGATGGCCGTCGGGGGCTGGCGGGAACCAGGGCGACCCACGAGTGCCCCATAGCACGACCCGTGGCCCTCCTCCTGCCCCACAAGTGCCCCACAGCAGCCCTACAGCCTTGTGACCCACAAGTGCCCCATAGCCAGCCCCATGGCCCTCTTTCTGACCCACAAGTGCCCCATAGCCAGCCCTCTAGCCCTCCTCCTGCCCCATAAGTGCCCCACAGCCAGCCCCATAGCCCTCATTGTGCCCCATAGCCTTTCTCCTGCCCCACAAGTGCCCCTTGGCCAGCCCTACAACCTTCCTTGTGACCCACAAGTGCCCCATAGCCCTCCTCCTGCCCCACAAGTGCCCCACAGCCAGCCCTGTAGTGCTGTTCCTGCCCCATAGTCTTTCTCCTGCCCCACAAGTGCCCCACAGCCAGCCCTTCTTCTGCCCCACAAGTGCCCTATGGCCCTCCTTGTGCCCCATAGCCAGCCCTATAGCTCTTCTCCTGCCCCACAAGTGCCCCACAGCCAACCCTACAGCCCTTCTGCCCCACAAGTGCCCTACAGGCCTTCTCCAGCCCCATGGCCAGCCCTATATGGTGCCTTTCCAGCCCTATAGCCCGTTTCCTGCCCCACAAGTGCCCCTTAGCCAGCCCTACAACCTTCCTTGTGACCCACAAGTGCCCCATAGCTGGCCCCATAGCCCTTCTCCCCCACAACTGCCCCTCAGCCAGCCCTATATCCCTCCTCCTGCCCCACAAGTGCCCTATGGGCCTTCTCCAGCCCCATAGCCAGCCCTATAGCCTGTTTCCTGCCCCACAAGTGCCCCACAGCCAGCCCCATGGCCCTTCTTCTGCCCCACAAGTGCCCCATAGATCTTCTCCAGCCCCACAGCCTTTGTCCTGCCCCACAAGTGCCCCACATCCAGCCCCATACGTCTCCCATCATCCCTCTCCAGCCCCATAGATTCCCCCCAGCCCCTCCCCCCCCCAAGAGCTGGTGGCCATCTTGGAAGAGGAGGAGGAACCTGGGGGGGGGGCGGGCAGGATGGGTGGGGTCGGCCACACCCAAGATGGCTGCCACCTGTGAGACACCCACCCCATTCAAGATGGCGGCCTCCGGGGGGGGGGGGGGGAACACAGACCCACCCAAGATGGCCGCCGCCATGGGGTGCACACCCAAGCTGGCCCCTGGCCCCGCCCCTTTACCGTGGGAGGCGGGGCCTGTGCCGTGGGGGCGTGGTCACGACGCGAGGGCGGGGCTAGACACACCCTACCCAAATAAGGAGACAGAGTGGAGCGGGTGTCGCCCTTTATTGCCCCGCCCCCTCCCCAGTCCTCGAACTGGGAGCACTGGCGGGGGCGGGGCTAAGGGGGCGGGGCTTCGCCGGCGGGGGCGGGGTCGTTGACCAGGGCGAGGCGGGCGGGGGCCAGGGCGGGGCCCGGCGGGCGACGCCCGTTGACGACCAGCGACAGCGGCGACGGCACCCGGATCCCCGCGAAGGAGAAGGTCTGCGCCCAGTACGCACCAGTTAGACCAGTACGGACCAGTACGGACCAGTATGGACCAGTTCAGACCAGTATGGACCAGTTAGACCAGTATACACCAGTACACACCAGTTCAGCCCAGTATGGACCAGTACAGACCAGTACGGACCAGTATGGACCAGTATGCACCAGTTAGACCAGTATACCCCAGTTCAGACCAGTTCAGCCCAGTACAGACCAGTTTGGACCAGTACTGGCCAGTAGCAACAGGTCAGACCAGTGTGAAGCAGTCTAGACCAGTTTAAACCAGTATGGACCAGTTCGAAGTAATACGGACTGGTACAGACCAGTACGGACCAGTATGGACCAGTACAGGGCAGGTCAGACCAGTACAGACCCCCCAGAAGCTCTCAACTCTCTCCCAGTAACTCCCAGTATCTCCCAGTCTGTCCCAGTCCCCCCAGTCCCCCCCAAACCCCTTCCCAGTCCCTCCCAGTCCATCCCAGTTCCACCCAACTCTCTCCCAGTCCCTCCCAGTATGTCCCAGCCCCCCCCAAACCCCTCCCAGTCTGTCCCAGTATCCCCACTCCCTCCCAGTTCCACCAAACCCTCTCCCAGTAACTCCCAGTATCTCCCAGTTCTGCCAAACCCCTCCCAGTCCCTCCCAGTATGTCCCAGTTCCCCCCAAACCCCCTCCCAGTATCCCCACTCCCTCCCAGTCCCCCCAAACCCCTTCCCAGTCCCTCCCAGTCCATCCCAGTTCCACCAAACCCTCTCCCAGTATGTCCCAGTATATCCCAGTCTGTCCCAGTCCCCCCAAAACCCTTCCCAGTCCGTCCCAGTCCATCCCAGTTCCACCCAACTCTCTCCCAGTATGTCCCAGTCCCCCCCAAACCCTCTCCCAGTCCCTCCCAGTTCCACCCAGTAAGTCCCAGTCCCCCCAGCCCCCTTCCCAGTCCATCCCAGTCCCCCCAAACCTGCTCCCAGTCCCTCCCAGTCTGTCCCAGTTCCCCCCAAACCCCCTCCCAGTATCCCCACTCCCTCCCAGTTCCGCCAAACCCTCTCCCAGTAACTCCCAGTATCTCCCAGTCCCCCCAAACCTGCTCCCAGTCCCTCCCAGCCCCCCCCAGTCCCTCCCAGTCCATCCCAGTTCCACCAAACCCTCTCCCAGTAACTCCCAGTATATCCCAGTAAGTCCCAGTCCCCCCAGCCCCCTTCCCAGTCCATCCCAGCCCCCCCCAAGCCCCTCCCAGTCCCTCCCAGTCCCTCCCAAATTCCCCAGCCCCCCTCCCAGTCCCTCCCAGTCCGTCCCAGTTCCCCCCCGGCCGCACCTTCCCCTGCCACTGGTGCTGGTGGTGGCAGAGCCGGGGTTCGGCCACGGCCAGCCCATCCCCCACCAGGACCCCCCAGCCCGGCGCCGCGTTGTAGATGGTCAGCGCCGCCGCCGACCCCGCCCCGTCGGCCACGCCCACCGCGCTGTCGGCGACAGAGGAGAAGGGGGCGGGGTCGGGGGGGGAAGGGTGGGCGGGGGCGCCCCTCCCCCAGCCTCCGGAGAGGGGGGGAGGGGCGCGAGAAGGTTGGGGGGGATCGACGGGGGGAGGGGCGGGTGGGGGTGCCCCACCCCTAAAAGGGGGAGGGGCCAGGGAGGGAGGGGGAGGGGTGAGGAAGCGAGGGGGAGAGGGGCCCAGGGGAGAGGGGGAGGGGTGGGGAAAAGGGGGGGAGGGGGGAGGGGAGATTGAAGGGTGGGGGGCGGCGAGGGGAGGGTGGGGGAGGGGCGTGAGGGGTTGGGTGCCCCGCCCACCCCCCCAAAAAGAGAGGGAGGGGCGGGGAAAGAGGGAGAGGGGCAGGGGAAAAGGCGGGGGAGGGGTGGGAAAATGGGGGGAGGGGTGGGAAAAAGGGGGGAGGGGCGGGAAAAGAGTGGGGGAGGGGTGGGACAGGAGAGGGGGAGGGGCGATAAAAAGGTGGGGGAGGGGAGAGAAGGGTTGGGTGCCCCACCCACCCACCAAAAGAGGGGGAGGGGTGGGAAAAAGTGGGGGAAGGGCAGGAAAAAACAGGGGAAGGGGTGGAAAAAAGCGGGGGAGGGGCGGGAAAAAGGGGGGAGGTGCAGGTAAAGAGTGGGGGAGGGGTGATCAAAAGGTGGG
>NC_134200.1:373875-491995 GCF_964188355.1 Buteo buteo
CCTCCCCCCGGCCACGCCCCCTCCCGCTTCGCCTCAGAGGCGGCGGCGGCGGGAACGGCGGCGGGTCGGTGCTGGCTGATGCGTTAAGGCTTTAGGCTTTTTTCCCCCCTTTTTAACCCATTTTCCCTTCACTCCCCGCTTTTTAAACCCTTTTCTCTTCATTCCCTGCTTTTTATCCCATTTTCCCCTTCATTCCTCAATTTTTTCAGCCATTTTCCCTTCATTCCCCGCTTTTTAAGCCATTTTCCTTTCATTCCCTGCTTTTTATCCCATTTTCCCCTTCATTCCCTGTTTTTCATCCCATTTTCCCCTTCATTCCCTGCTTTTTATCCCATTTTCCCCTTCATTCCCCCATTTTTAAACCCATTTTCCCTTCATTCCCCGCTTTTTAAACCCTTTTCCCTTCATTCCCTGCTTTTTTAAGCCATTTTCCCTTCATTCCCCCCTTTTTAAACCCATTTTCCCTTCATTCCCTGCTTTTAAAACCCATTTTCCCTTCATTCCCCATTTTAAGCCATTTTCCTTTCATTCCTCGATTTTTTTTAACCCAATTTTCCCCACATTCTGATTTTTAACCCCTTTTCCCCTCATTCTCCATTTTTTTAAACATTTTCCCTTCATTCCCTTTAACTCCATTTCCTCTTTTTAACCCATTTTCCTTTTAATCACCCTTTTTTAACCCAATTTCCCTTTATACTCCTTAAATTCACCTTCCCTTTAATCCCTTTTAACCCATTTCCCTTTTATACTCATTTTAAATCCATGTTCCCTTTCTTCCCCATATTTTCAACCCATTTTCCCTTTATTCCCCCTTTTTAATTCATTTTCTCCACATTCCCCTTTTAAATCCTTTTTCCCTTAATTTCCCATCAATGTTCCCTTTCCCTTATAAAAATTTCCCCCTTTTAATTTTCTATTTCTTCCCGCCTTTTTTAAACCCTTTCCCCAACCTTTTATTTCATTCCCCATATTAACCCATTTTCCCTTTATACTCCTTATTTTTAACCCATTTCTCCCTTAATTCCATTTTTTAATCCCTTTTCCCCTTTCTTTCCAGAATATCTATTCCGTTTTGAATTAATTTCCCACTTATTTATTCCTGCTTTAACCCATCATCCCTTTTCCCTTTATATTCCATATTTCAAATGCTTTTTGCCTTTATTCCCCATTTTTTAACCCATTCCCCCCTTTAACCCTTTTTCCCTTTATATTCCTTATTGTTTCTTACCTTAAATCCATTTTTTAATTATTTCCAACCCATTTTTTCCTAATTATCCAATTAAATGGTTCCAATCAGGAGGGTTTCAATTCAACCTCCCCTGAGGCAACCCCCTTGCTTTAACAAAATTGTAATAAATTATAAAACCCCACGCACATAAACACACAAATTACACATTTATAAGGCCATAAAAACAGAAATTAAACACTTGTAAAAGCATAGAAACCGAAATTAAACGTTTATTTATTAAACACCCAGAATTAAACATTTATAAGGGTATAAAGGCAGAATTTAAACATTTATAAGGGCATAAAACTCAGAATTAAACATTTGTAAGGGTATAAATCCCCAAACTAAATATTTGTAAGGGTATAAAACCCAAAATTAAATATTTATAAGGTTATAACACCCAGAATTAAACATTTAAGGGTATAAGAGCAAAAATTTAAACATTTCTAAGGGTCTAAACCCCAAAACTGAACATTTCTAAGGGTCTAAACCCCAAAATTGAACATTTCTAAGGGTCTAAACCCCAAAATTTAACATTTCTAAGGGTCTAAGGGCAGAATTTAAACATTTCTAAGGGTCTAAACCCCAAAATTGAACATTTCTAAGGGTCTAAACCCCAAAATTGAACATTTCTAAGGGTCTAAGGGCAGAATTTAAACATTTCTAAGGGTCTAAACCCCAAAATTGAACATTTCTAAGGGTCTAAACCCCAAAATTGAACATTTCTAAGGGTCTAAGGGCAGAATTTAAACATTTCTAAGAGCATAAAACCCAAAATTAAACATTTGTAAGGGTATAAAAACCGAAATAAAACATTTCTCAGCAAAGCTGACTCCATCACCAGCGTCTCCCTGCTTTATCCTGAGAGGAAAATACCTGAAAAAAACATCAGAAGAGACAAAAACGTTAAAAAAATACTTAAAAAGAGAGAAATTACAAAAAAATACGCTAAACAAAAGTTTAAAAAATAAATTTTAAGGGTGGGGGGAGGGACGACGACATGGAGAAGGGACTGGGGTGGAGCGGATCAACACTGAGGTAAAAAAAACCCCAAATTACACCCAAACCCCACAGAAACCCCATAAAACCGACGCGAAACAACTCAAAACCCGAAAACTGAAGTAAAAACTGCAAAACGTGAGGAAAAACGTGGGTTTTTTTAAACGAAACTGCGCAAATACGCCCTCCCCGCGGAGCCGCTTCCCGCCATCGCTCTCCCCCTTGTCCGACTCCCCAAAATCCGGTGGAGGAACGAACCGTTCTCCTCCCCCGGGCGAAGAAGGAGCCGTTTAGGTTTGTTTTTTTTTTAATTTTTTTATTCTGCGACACCGTTAAAACCCCGAATCGCCCGAGGCTGACGGCGACGGGGGGAACGCGGGTCGGGAATGGGGGAAACCGAGAAGCGCAGATCCCCGATGGGTTTAAGAATGGGGGAATGAAGGGGAAAATGGCTTAAAAAATGGGGGAATGAAGGGAAAAGGGGTTTAAAAAGGGGGGAATGAAGGGAAAAGGGTTTAAAAAGGGGGGAATGAAGGGAAAAGGGGTTTAAAAAGGGGGGAATGAAGGGAAAAGGGGTTTAAAAAGGGGGGAATGAAGGGGGAAATGGCTTAAAAAATGGGGGAATGAAGGGAAAAGGGGTTTAAAAAGGGGGGAATGAAGGGAAAAGGGGTTTAAAAAGGGGGGAATGAAGGGGAAAATGGCTTAAAAAATGGGGGAATGAAGGGGAAAATGGCTTAAAAAATGGGGGAATGAAGGGAAAAGGCGTTTAAAAAGGGGGGAATGAAGGGAAAAGGGGTTTAAAAAGGGGGGAATGAAGGGAAAAGGGGTTTAAAAAGGGGGGAATGAAGGGAAAAGGGGTTTAAAAAGGGGGGAATGAAGGGGGAAATGGCTTAAAAAATGGGGGAATGAAGGGGAAAATAAGGGAAAAGGGGTTTAAAAAGGGGGGAATGAAGGGAAAAGGGGTTTAAAAAGGGGGGAATGAAGGGGAAATGGCTTAAAAAATCGGGGACTGAAAGGGAAAATGGGATAAAAAGCAGGGAATGAAGGGAAAAGGGTTTAAGAATGGGGGAATGAAGGGAAAATGGGTTTTAAAAGCAGGGAATGAAGGGAAACCGCGACGGGAACCGGGAGCCGAGACCGGGAACCGAAACCGGAGACCGAGAACCGAAACCGGAGACCGGTAAGCGACTCCCCCCGCCCTTCCCGCGGTTACCGCCACGATCCGCTCCCTCCGCCGTCCCGCCAGAGACTGAGCCGTTCCCGCCTCTGCGCCATCGCCCCCTCCGCTTCGCCACGCCCCTCCGCCCTCCCATTGGTCGACGCTTTGCCTCGGGGCGTGGCCTGGCCTTGGCGCTCTCCACCAGCGGAAGGGCGGAGGGAATGTAAATGAAGAACGGGGTGGGCGGAGGGTATGCAAATGAGGGATGGGTGGGAGGCGTGGCTCGCCGGGGCGTGGCAGCTGGGGGGCGGGGCTTGCGGCTGGATTCCCCGCCCCCGGGGGAGGTTTTGGGGGGCAATGGGGGACCCACACTTATGGGGCAGGACCCACATCTATGGGGTGGGGTGGGAGGAGCCAGGAATCCGGGAGCTCCTCCCCCCTCCCTTATAGTCAAAAAAAGAGGCGGAGCCAAGAGCTGAGGGAGAGGGCTGGGACTTTATTGAGTGGGCGGGGCTTGGGCTCGGGGGCGTGGCCAGCTCAGTCCCTCCAGGTCACCTCCACCTCGTCCGTCCGGTACCTGGGGGAGGGGGGAGAGGTCAGAGGTCACATCCCATAGATGTGGGTCCTGCCCCATAGATGTGGGTCCCACCCCCTATACATAGGTCCCACCCCCTCCATGGAGGTCCCACCCCCTATACGTAGGTCCCACCCCCTCCATGGAGGTCTCAGCCCCATAGCTGTGTCCCCCAGCCCCACATATGTGGGTCCCGATCCTATATGCAGGTCCCAGCCCCACATATGTGGGTCCCGGCTCCCATAGATGTGGGTCCCACCCCATATATATGGGTCCCAGCCCCATAAATGTCAGCCCCACCCCATAGATGTGGGTCCCAGCCCCTATACATAGGTCCCACCCCCTATACGTACGTCCCACCCCCTCCATGGAGGTCTCAGCCCCATAGAAGTGTCCCCCAGCCCCACATATGTGGGTCCCGGCTCCCATAGATGTGGGTCTCACCCCTGTATGGAAGTCCCAGGCCCACATATACATCCCCCACCCCTACATGTGGGTCCCAGCCCCTATATACGGGTCCCAGCTCCACACATCTTGATCCCAGCCCCACGTATAGGGGCCCCAGCCCCACATATGTGGGTCCCAGATGCCTGGGTCCCCGCCTCACCTCTGGGTGATCCCTGATTGGGCGAGCTCGGTCACTTGTCCCACCCTCAGCATCTCCCAACCGGCCTGAGCGATCATGGCCCCGTTGTCGATGCAGTACCTGGGGGTGGGCAGAGCAAAGTCCTGGGTCCCCCTGCCCCATCCGTGTGGGTCCAGCCCCACAGATGTGGGTCCAGCCCCATAGACTTGGGTCCAGCCCCATAGACGTGGCTCCCGACCCCATATATGTGAGCCTCATCCCCATGTATACGGGTCCAGCTCCCTAAATGTGGGTCCAGCCCCCCAGATGTGGGTCCCAGCCCCCCACATGTGGGTCCTGCCCCACAGAGGCGGGTCCCCTGCCCCATCTATGTGAGTCTCATCCCCATATATATGGCTCCAGCTCCCTAAATATGGATCCCAGCCCCCTAAATATGGGTCCCAATCCCCTGGATGTGGGTCCAGCCCCCCAGATGTGGGTCCAGCCCCCCAGATGTGGGTCCCAGGCCCCACCTCTCATCCGTGGGGCAGAGTTGGGCCCCTCGGGCCTGGCACATGGTCTGGAGCATTTGCTGGAGGCGGCGGTTACCTGAAGAGCCGGATGCCCCGGTCACCCCCCACCCCATAGATGTGGGTCCCACCCCACAGACCCGCGTCCCGCCCCATATTTGTGGGTCCCGACCCCTATATGTAAGTCTCAGCCCCTACAGGTAGGATGCAGCCCCACATATGTGGGTCTCAGCTATGCATCTATGCCTCCCACCCCACATACATGTCTCCCAGCCCCACAGATGTGGGTCCCAACCCCATAGCTGTGGGTCCAGCCCCATAGATGTGGGTCCTGCCCCATAGATGCAGGTCCCACCCCACATATATGGATCCGAACCCTACATATATGGATCCCAGCCCCATAGATGTGGGTCCTGCCCCATAGATGTGGGGTGGGACCCACATCTATGGACCCCAGCCCCATAGATGTGGGTCCCCCCCATATATATGGGTCCCAGCCCCATAGATGTGGGTCCCACCCTTTATATACAGGTGCCCCCCACCCGCCCCAGCCCCATAGACGTGGGTCCCACCCCCCATCCCTATGCTCCACCCCCATATCTATAGGTCCCGCCCCCTCTAGCCCCGCCCCCTTGGGCGTGGCACCCCCACGTACATGCCACGCCCCCCACCAGCAGCAAATGGGGAGCCCGGGTCAGGGCCAACGCCCGCTCGGTCACCTCGGTCAGCATGGAGAAGGCCGTCTCCTGGCACCTCGTTAGTGGCACCGACCTCGTTAGTGTCACCACCGCCCACCCCACCCAAGGGTCACCTGACCCCCCCCAGGGTCACGTGACCCCCCCCAGGTCACCTGACCCTGTTAATATCCCCCCCAAACCCCCTTTAATAGACCCCAAACCCTCTTAGTAGCCCCCCAAAACCCCTTTATTGGACCCCAAACCCCCTTAATAGCCCCCAAACCCCTTTAGAAGCCCCTAAAACCTCTTTAATAGACCCCAAACCCCCTTAACACCCCCCCCAAACCCCTTTAATAGACTCCAAACCCTCTTTGTAGCCCCCCGAAACCCCCTTAATAGCCCCCCAAAACCCTTTCATAGCCCCCCAAACCCCCTTAATAGACCCCAGACCCCCTTAATAGACCCCCAAACCCCTTTAATAGCCCCCAAACCCCCCTAATAGCCCCCAAACCCTCTTAATAGACCCCACAAACCCCCTTAATTACCCCCAAAGCCCCTTAATACCCCCCAAACCCCTTTACCAACCCCCCAATCCCCATTTAATAGACCCCAAACCCCCTTAATACCCCCCAAAACCCCCTTAACACCCCCAACCCCTTTAACAGCCCCCCAAACCCCCTTAATAGACCCCAAACCCCATAAATCCCCTGCAACAACCCCCTTAATACCCCCCAACACCCTTACTACCCCCCAAACCCCTTTAATAGCCCCCCCAACCCTCTTAATAACCCCCCAAACCCCTTTACTAGCCCTCCAAACCCCCCGAATAGCCCCCAACCCCTCTTAATAGACCCCCAAAACCCCTTTATTGGACCCTAAACCCCTGTAATTACCCCCAAACCCCTTTAATAGCCCCCCCAACCCCTCGTAATAGACCCCTAAAACCCCTTTATTGGACCCCAAACCCCTTTAATACCCCCCAAACCCCTTTAATAGCCCCCCCCCGGCTCCCACCTGAAGGGAGAAGCAGAGATCCTCGACGGTCGCTTCCCCAGACGCCAAAAGTTTGGGGGTGACGGCCTGGAGTTCGGAGAGGGGGGGAGGAAGAAGAGGAGGAGGAGGAGGAAAGGGGTGACGGGGGTTGGGGGGGGTCCCTGTGTGTCCCCCCCCACCCGCGGGGTCCCTTACCTGGAGGTGGGAGAGGAGCCCGGAGAAGGAGACGTCCATCCCCTTGACCACGTAGGGCAGCTCCACCAACCGCGTCCCCCTGCGGGGGGGTAGTAAGGGGGTTTTGGGGGGCTGTTAAAGGGGGGTGGAGGGGTATTGAAGGGGTTTGGGGGGGTATCAAGGGGGTTTGGGGGGGGTTATGGGGTTTGGGGTCTATTAAGGGGGTTTAGGGGCTGTTAAAGGGGTTTGGGGGGTCTAATAAAGGGGGTTTGGGTCTATTAAAGGGGTTTTGGGCGTCCGTTAAAGGAGTTGGGGGGGCTACTAAGGGGTTTGGGGGTCTATTAAAGGGGTCTTGTGTGTCTACTAAAGAGGTCGGGGGGGGTATTAAAGGGGTTTAGAGTCTATTAAGGGGGTTTTGGGTCCATTAGAGGGGTTTTGGGTGGGCTATTAAAGGGGATTTGGGTCTATTAAAGGGGTTTTGGGGGGTTATTAAGGGGGCTTGGGGTCTATTAAAGGGGTTTTGGGTGTATTAAAGGGGTCTTGTGGGTCTACTAAAGGGGTTTGGGGTCTATTAAAGGGGTTTTGGGGGTTTAGAGTCTCTTAAGGGGGTCTGGGGGTCCCATAAAAGGGGTTGGGGGTCTATTAAAGGGATTTGGGGTCTATTAAGGGGGTTTTGGGTCTACTAAAGGGGATTTCAGGGGTAGTAAGGGGGTTGGGGGTCTATTAAAGGGGTTTGGGGGGTTATTAAAGTGGTTTGGGGGGTCTATTAAAGGGATTTTGGGTCTCTTAAGGAGGGTTTGGGTCTATTAAAGGGGTCTGGGGGTCTACTAAGGGGGTTTTGGGTCTATTAAGGGGGTTTGGGGTCTATTAAGGGGGTTTTGGGGGTCTATTAAAGGGGTTTTATGGTTTATGAAGGGGGTTTGGGGTCTATTAAGGGGGTTTTGGGGGGTCTATTAAAGGGATTTTGGGTCTCTTAAAGGGGTTTTGGGTCTACTAAAGGGGTTTTGGGGGGTTATTAAGGGGGTCTGGGGTCTATTAAAGGGGTTCTGGGTCTCTTAAGGGGGTGGCCCCGCCCCTCACCTCTTGGCCAGCTGCTCGATGTTGTAGCCGGGACTGGGGTCGTTGGAGATCTGGGGGCGGGGTTAGAGACAACGAGGGGGCGGGGTTAAACCCGGGCGGGGCCCTCGGCGAGGGGGCGGGGCCCTCGGCGAGGGGGCGGGGCCACCTGCAGGAGCCGAGCGAATCGGTCGAGGCAGTTGCCGACGGCCAAATCCAGCGTCTCCCCGAAAATCCGGTACCGGCGGCGGGAGAAGGCGATCACCTGGGCGGGGCCGCGCGTGCGTGACGTCACGAGCGTGACGTCACGCGTGATGTCGCGTCTCCCTGCGCGCCGCCACGCCCTATCGCGCGCCGCCACCCCCTATCGCGCGCCGCCACACGTTATTATTAGATGTTATCCTGTGTCGTCGCGCCTTACCACGCCCCGCCACGCCCTACCACACCCTATCACATCCAACCCCGTGCCGCCACGCCTCACCACACCCAACCACATGCTGCCCCGCCCCCTCCCCGGCTCCCACCCCCTCCCCGTGCCCCCACCCCAGGGCGGCGCCTCCGGGTGTGTCCCCTCTGGGCGTGTCCCCGTCCCCGCCCCGCACCTGGGTGTTGCCGCCGCTGACGTAGAGGACGAGGGGGTCGCGGGCGCGGCCCAGGAGCCGCCCCATCTCGATGTGGCCCACGCAGTGGTTGACGCCCACCAGGGGGCGGTGCCAGAGCTGCGCCAGCGTCCGCGCCACCGCCGCCACCACCGACAGCGGCGAGCCCATGCCCGGCCCTGGCGGGCACGCCCCATCAGGCCACGCCCACGCCTGCCACACCCATGCCCACACCCCAACGGGTGGTGGCCGGGGCGGGGCCCGAGGAAGGGGGCGGGAACGGGGTGACGAGGACGGTAAGGAGGCGGGGGATCCTTCCGCCATGCCATATTTGGGGAAGGAGGCCCCGCCCACCGCTGGCCTCGCCCGGCCCCAAGGAGGGAGGGGGGAGGGGGAGGGGTGTGTCACCTTTGGTGAAGGCGATGGCGTCCAGGTCGGACGGGCGGAGCTGGGCGTCGGCCAGGGCGTCGGCCACCAGCCCCAGCACCGCCCCCCGGTGGTGGCGCCCGGTCGGGCCAGGGGCAAAGCCTGGGGGGGGGAGGGGAAGGGGGTGGGGTTAGGGGTCACAGGGTCAGCGAGGGTCACGGGGTCACCGAGGGGGCAGAGCGATGATGTCATGCCGGGGGGGGCTGTGATGTCACAGGGGGTGGGGATGCCGGGGGGAGGGATCTCACAGGGGTGGGGGAGTGATGTCACAGGAGCAGGGGTGATGTCAGAGGGGCGGGGGAGCTGGCAGTGATGTCACAGGGCGGCTCCCAGGGTGAGTGACGTCACGGGGAGGGGGGCTCCAGGGCAAGAATGACGTCACAGGGGGCGGGCTCCCAGGGGGAGTGACGTCACGGGGGCAGGGCGTGACATCACAGGACACATCAAGAGCCGGAGCGATGTCACGGGACGGGAGGGGGGTGGGGGAAGGGTCGGGGGGGGAGTGACGTCACGGAGGGGAGGGGTCCCGCGGTAGGTGACATCACGGCGTGGGGGGGGGGCGGGAGGGGACGTGACGTCACGGGGGGGTCGGGGGATCCCGTCGAGGCCGGCAGTGACGTCAGAGGGGAGGGCTGCCCGCGCGGGAAAGGGGGGGAGGGGTCTCGGGTAGTGACGTCAGGCGCCTCACCGTGGCCGGGCGGCGTGACGTAGGTGGCGCGGCGGTTGCTGAGGATGACGCCGTCGCGCACCACCCCCGCCCCCACCTTGTTGGCCGAGCCCTCCAGCCCCAGCACCGTCGGCATGGCGTCACCGTGACGTCACCGCCGCCCCTCCCGCCGCCGCCGCTTTTTCCCGCCGCCGCCGCGCGCCGGTTCCCGCCGCCGCCGCCGCCCGAGTCGCGTCACTTCCTGCGGCGCGCCGGAAGTGACGCGCTCTCTGCCCCCCCCACCACCTCCCGCCCCCTTTCCGTGACGCAACGGCGCTTCCGCTTCCGGCCCCGCCCCCCGCCCGCCCGCCGGACGCACGCGGAGCTGCCCAAGCGCGCGCTGCCGCCGCCGCCGCTGATTGGTCCCGGGCTTGAGACCGGCAAGCGCCGATTGGGCGGGGCTAAAGGTACGGAGGGCGCCGATTGGCTGCGTGGGGAGGAAGGCGGGGGGGGAACGGGGCGGGGGGGGAGCGGGGGCGGGCGCTGATTGGTTGGCCGGGAAGGGGGGGGGGCGCCACGGCGAGCGCTGATTGGCTCCGGTTTTGTGCCCGGTGGACGCTGATTGGCCCCGGTTCGGTGCCCGGTGGACGCTGATTGGCCCCGGTTCGGGCACCGGCGGGCGCCCATTGGCCGCCACGTGGTTGCGGCGGGCGCTGATTGGCCGCGGGAAGGAGGCGGCGAGCCCCGATTGGCCCGTTCAAGCGAGGCGGCCGGCTGATTGGCTGGTTTCCGCGGGAGGCGCTCCCCGATTGGCCGAGCCTCAGCGGGGGAGGCGGGGTTTCCCCTCCGCGGGGCGCTCTGATTGGTTGCGGGCCGCGCGGGGGGGGCGGAGCCCGCGCTGATGCCGCTCTCTCCCTTTCCTAGGGGCGGAGCTTGTGTCCGAGGGGGCGGATCCAGAGCCCGGAGGCGGGGCCAGAACCCCGGCGGGGGCGGAGCCTGAGCCCAGGGGTGTGGCCTCAGCCCGAGGGGGGAGGAGCCTGTGCCCCCGAGGAGGAGGAGCCGGGGCTCGAAGGGGCGTGGTCTGGTAACAAAGGAGGCGGGGCCTGAAGAGGAGGCGGAGTCTGCTGCGGAGGGGGCGTGGCCTGTGGGCGATGCCGAAGCGCAGCAAGAAGGAGGCGGCCGAGGGCGATGCCGGGGAGGAGGCGGGTGAGTCCGCACCAGTACGGACCAGTACAGACCAGTACGGGCCAGTACGGAACAGTACGGGCCAGTACGGACCAGTATGGACCAGTTCGGACCAGTACGGGCCAGTATGGGCCAGTACAGACCAGTACAGGCCAGTACAGACCAGTATGGGCCAGTACAGACCAGTACAGGCCAGTATGGATCAGTATGGACCAGTACGGGCCAGTACGGACCAGTATGGGCCAGTATGGACCAGTATGGGTCTGAGTCGACCAGTACAGACCAGTATGGATCTCTAGGGGTTGCTATAGGCGTTAAGTACAGACCAGTATGGTTAAGTACAGACCAGTACACACCAGTAGGGGCCAGTATGGACCTGTACTGGCCAGTACAGAGCAGTATGGACCAGTATAGGTCTGAGGGGACCAGTATGGACCAGTACAAACCAGTACAGTTAAGTACAGGCCAGTACAGTTCAATACAGACCAGTACACACCAGTATGGGCCAGTACAGACCTGTACTGGCCAGTATAGACCAGTATGGGCCAGTTCAAGCCAATATGGCCCAGTACAAGCCAGTATTTACCAGTACAGACAGGGATAGACCAGTACGGACCATTACGGACCAGTACAGACCAGTACAGACCAGTACAGGTCGCTGTGGAGCAGTATAGACCAGTATAGGCGTGTCTCCACCAGTATAGACCAGTACGGGCTTCTCAGTGCGTTTTCAGTCTGCTCCCAGTGACTCCAGTGCCCCCAGTATCCTCCCAGTCTGGTCCCAGTCCCTCCCAGTGCCTGCAAATCCCTTCCGAGTCCCCTCCCAGTCCCTCCCAGTAACCTCCCAGTAACCCCCCAGTGCCCTCAAATCCCTTCCTAACACCCTCCCAGTCCCTCCCAGTGCCTCCCAGTCTCTCCCAGTGTGTCCCAGTAACCCCCCAGAGCCCTCAAATCCCTTCTTAACTCCCTCCCAGCCCCTCCCAGTCCCTCCCAGTGCCTCCCAGTAACCCTCCAGTGCCCGCAAATCCCTTCCGAGCCCCCTTTCAACCCCTCCCAGTCCCTCCCAGTGCCTCCCAGTGCCCTCAAATCCCTTCTTAACTCCCTCCCAGTCCCTCCCAGTAACCCCCCAGTCCCCTCAAATCCCTTCATAACACCCTCCCAGTGCCTCCCAGTGCCTCCCAGTAACCCCCCAGTGCCTGCAAATCCCTTCCTAATGCCCTTCCAGTCCCTCCCAGTGCCCTCCCAGTCCCTCCCAGTCCCTCCCAGTGCCCTCAAATCCTTTCCCAGCCCCCTCCCAGTGCCTCCCAGTGCCTCCCAGTAACCCCCCAGTGCCCTCAAATCCCTTCATAACACCCTCCCAGTGCCTCCCAGTCTCTCCCAGTGCCTCCCAGTAACACCCCAGTGCCCGCAGATCCCTTCCTAACGCCCTCCCAGCCCCTCCCAGTGCCTCCCAGTCTCTCCCAGTCCCTCCCAGTAACCCCCCAGTGCCCTCAAATCCCTTCTGAGCCCCCTTTCAACCCCTCCCAGTCTCTCCCAGTCCCTCCCAGTAAGCCCCCAGAGCCCTCAAATCCCTTCATAACACCCTCCCAGTGCCTCCCAGTGCCTCCCAGTAACCCCCCAGTGCCTGCAAATCCCTTCCTAATGCCCTTCCAGTCCCTCCCAGTGCCCTCCCAGTCCCTCCCAGTAAGCCCCCAGTGCCCTCAAATCCCTTCATAACACACTCCCAGTCCCTCCCAGTCCCTCCCAGTGCCCTCAAATCCCTTTCTAGCCCCCTCCCAGTGCCTCCCAGTAACCCCCCAGTGCCCTCAAATCCCTTCATAACACCCTCCCAGTGCCTCCCAGTCTCTCCCAGTCCCTCCCAGTCCCTCCCAGTGCCTCCCAGTAACCCCCCAGTGCCCTCAAATCCCTTCCTAACGCCCTCCCAGCCCCTCCCAGTGCCTCCCAGTCTCTCCCAGTCCCTCCCAGTAAGCCCCCAGTGCCCTCAAATCCCTTCATAACACCCTCCCAGTCCCTCCCAGTGCCCTCCCAGTCTCTCCCAGCCCCCTCCCAGTCCCTCCCAGTCCCTCCCAGTAACCCCCCAGTGCCCTCAAATCCCTTCCCAGCCCCCTTTCAACCCCTCCCAGTGCCTCCCAGTAACCCCCCCCCCCACCTTCCCCCGCGCAGGGCGGCGCCCCCCGAAGGCGGGGCGGGAGGAGGAGTCGGGCTGCGCCTACGAGGACCCCCCCACGCGGGAGGTGACGCCGGGGGGGCAGCGCTTCACCCTCAAGGTCACCTCGTGGAACGTGGACGGGCTGCGCGCCTGGGTGCGCAAGGGGGGGCTGCAGGTGAGGGCGCCCGGGGGGGGGCACCTGGGGGTCCAGGGGGGCACCCTGGGGTCTGGGGGGGGGGGGAAGGGGTCTGGGGGGGCACCCTGGGTTTTGGGGGGCACCCTGGGGTCTGGGAGGGGGACCCAGGGGTCTGGGGGGTGGGGGGGAAAGGGTCTGGGGAGCACCCAGGGGTCTGGGGGGGCACCCGGAGGTCTGGGGGGGGCACCCTGGGGTTTGGGGGGGCACCCAGGGGTGGGGGGGGCACCCTGGGGTCTGGGGAGGGGACCCAGGGGTCTGGGGGGGGACACACAAAGGGGTCTGTGGGGGGGAAAAAGGGTCTGGGGTGCACCCAGGGGTCTGGGGGGAGCACCCTGGGGTTTGGGGGGGGGCACCCTGGGGTCTGGGGGGGGGGAAAGGGGTCTGGGGGGGCACCCAGGGGTCTGGGGAGAGCACCCTGGGGTTTGGGGGGGCACCCAGGGGTTTGGGGGGGGGACCCAGGGGTCTAGGGGGGACCCAAAGGGGGGTTGGGGGGGGGGGGAAAGGGTGTGGGGGGCACCCAGAGGTCTGGGGGGGGGCACCCAGGGGTCTAAGGGGGGCACCCTGGGTTTTGGGGGGGCACCCTGGGGTCTGGGAGGGGGACCCAAGGGTCTGGGGGGGGAACACGGGGGTCCAGGGGGGCACCCAAGTGTCCGGGGGGGGCACCCAGGGGTCTGGGGGGGACACAGCATTTTTGGGGGGGGGGGGGGCATCCAGGGGTCTGGGGGGGGACCCAGGGTTTTGGGGGCTCACCCAAGTGTCCGCTGGGGGCACGCCAGCCCCCCGGGGGTCCCGACCGAGCCCACCCACGGGTGCCGTGTCCCCCCCCCCCCCCCCCCGCAGTGGGTGCAGGAGGAGGCCCCCGACGTGCTGTGCCTGCAGGAGACCAAGTGCGGGGGGGGGGCCGTGCCCCCCGAGGTGCGCGCCCTCCCCGGCCTCCCCCACCAGTTCTGGGCCAGCCCCGAGGGACGGCCCGGCTACAGCGGCGTGGGGCTACTGGCCCGGCACGAGCCCCTCAGCGTCACCTACGGCATCGGTGAGACCCCCCGCGACCCCCCCGCGACCCATAAGTCCCCCCCCGGACCCATAAGTGTGACCCCCAAGTACCCCCCGGTCTTCAAACTCGTCTTCCAAGAACCTCAAACCTTCACCAACGAGCCCAAATTCTGGCTAAATTGCCCCCACATCCACTCCAGGGACCCCCAAGTACCCCCCCGGACCCATAAGTACCCCCCCAGACCCATAAATACCCCCCCAGACCCATAAGTCCCCCCCCGGACCCATAAGTGCGACCCCCAACTACCCCCCAGTCTTCAAATTCGTCTTCGAAGAACCTCAAACCTTCACCAACGAACCCAAATTCCAGCTAAATTGACCCCAAATCCACCCTGGGGAATCCCAAGTACCCCCCCAGACCTATAAATACCCCCCCAGACCCATAAGTACCCCCACAGACCCATAACTACCCCCCCAGACCAATAAGTACTCCCCTGGACCCATAAGTGCGACCCCCAAGTACACCCCGGTCTTCAAACTCTTCTTCGAAGAACCTCAAACCTTCATGAACGAGCCCAAATTCCAGCTAAATTGCCCCCAAATCCACTCCAGGGACCCCCAAGTACCCCCCCAGACCCCCAAGTACCCCCCTGGACCTTCAAATACCCCCCCAGACCCATAAGTACCCCCCCGCGACCCATAAGTGCGACCCCCAAGTAACCCCCAGTCTTCAAATTCGTCTTCAAAGAACCTCAAACCTTCACGAACGAGCCCAAATTCCGGCTAAATTGACCCCAAATCCACCCTGGGGAATTCCAAGTACCCCCCCAGACCCATAAATACCCCCCCAGACCCATAAGTCCCCCCCCGGACCCGTAAGTGCAACCCCCAAGTACCCCCCAGTCTTCAAACTCTTCTTCGAAGAAGCTCAAACCTTGACGAACGAGCCCAAATTCTGGCTAAATTGACCCCAAATCCACTGCAGGGACCCCCAAGTATCCCCCCAGACCCATAAATACCCACCCAGACCCATAACTAAGCCCCCAGACCCATAAGTCCCCCCCCGGACCCATAAGTGCGACCCCCAAGTACCCCCCGGTCTCAAACTTGTCTTTGAAGAACCTCAAACCTTCACCAACGAGCCCAAATTCCAGCTAAATTGCCCCCAAATCCACTCCAGGGACCCCCAAGTACCCCCCCAGACCCCCAAGTACCCCCCCGGACCTACAAATACCCCCCCAGACCCATAAGTACCCCCCCGTGACCCATAAGTCCCCCCCCGGACTCATAAGTGTGACCCCCAAGTACCCCCCCGGACCCATAAATACCCCCCCAGACCCATAAGAACCTCCCATCACCCTCAAAATGTCCCCAGTTGTCCCAATTGACACCTCGATTGCCCCAGTTGACCCCAGTTGCCCCCAATTTGCCCCAGTTGCCCCCCAATTTCCCCCAGTTGACCCCCCGTTGACTGCAGTTGACCCCAGTTGCCCCCAATTTCCCCCGGTTGACCCCAGTTGCCCCCCAATTGCCCCCAGTTGCCCCCACTTGCCCCCCAATTTCCCCCAGTTGACCCCCAGTTGACCGCAATTTCCCCCAGTTGCCCCCCAATTTCCCCAAATTTCCCCCAGTTGCCCCCCAATTTCCCCCAGTTGCCCCCCAATTGCCCCCAATTGCCCCCACTTGCCCCCCAATTTCCCCCAGTTGACCCCCAGTTGACCGCAATTTCCCCCAGTTGCCCCCCAATTTCCCCAAATTTCCCCCAGTTGCCCCCCAATTTCCCCCAGTTGCCCCCCAATTTCCCCCAGTTAACCCCAGTTGCCCCCAATTTCCCCCAGTTGACCCCCAGTTGATCCCAGTTGCCCCCCCATTGCCCCCAATTCCCCCCAGTTGCCCCCAGTTGCCCCCAATTTCCCCCAGTTGACCCCCAGTTGACCCCAGTTCCCCCCCAATTGCCCCCAATTTCCCCCAGTTGCCCCCCAGTTGCCCCCAGTTGCCCCCAATTTCCCCCAGTTGCCACCCAGTTGCTCCCAATTTCCCCCAGTTGACCCCAATTTCCCCCAGTTGATCCCAGTCGTCCCCCAATCGCCCCCAATTTCCCCCAGTTGCCCCCAGTTGCCCCCAATTTCCCCCAGTTGACCCCCCGTTGATCCCAGTTCCCCCCCAATTGCCCCCAATCGCCCCCAGTTGCCCCCCAGTCGCCCCCAATCCCCCCCAGTTGACCCCCAACCCCTCCCCCCCCCCCCTCCAGGCGAGGAGGAGCACGACCGCGAGGGCCGCGTGGTGACGGCCGAATTCCCCGCCCTCTTCGTGGTCGCCGCCTACGTCCCCAACGCCGGGCGGGGATTGGTCCGCCTGGACTACCGCCGCCGCTGGGACGCCGCCTTCCGCTCCTACCTCGCCCGCTTGGACGCCCGGAAACCGGTGGCGCTCTGCGGCGACCTCAACGTCGCCCACGCCGAGATCGACCTGCGGCACCCGCGGGCCAACCGCCGCTCGGCCGGCTTCACCCTCGAGGAGCGCGAAGGCTTCGGCGCCTTGTTGGACGCCGGGTTCCTCGATTCGTTCCGCCATCTTTATCCGGCCGTCCCGCACGCTTACACCTTCTGGACTTACTTGGGCGGCGCCCGGGATCGCAACGTCGGGTGGCGCCTCGATTATTTCGTCCTCTCGCGCCGCTTGGAAGGGGCCCTCTGCGACAGCAAGATCCGCTCCCGCGTCTTGGGCAGCGACCACTGCCCCATCACCCTCTACCTCGCCCTATAGCGGCTCCGCCCCCCCCGCCCCGCCCTTCCGTAAGTTCGCCCGACGGCGCGCGCGCTTCCCCACCCCGCCCCCTCCCCCGATCCCAACATCTTCTGCCCGGCCGGAAACCACCCCGAACGCCCCTAAAGTGGGTTTAGATGATGTCGTCAGCGTCTACGTGGCGTCATGGCGGCCCCGTCAACCTCCCCTTGGCCATAAATCCCCATAAATGACCATAATTAGCGTTTAGGTGATGTCATCGTGAAGCATATCAGAGCACAATGGCATCATCCACCTCTCCTTGACCACGGTTCCACCCTAAATGTCCGTAAATCGGGTTTAGATGATGTCATCATCGTCTACATGGCGTCACGGTGGCCGCGTCAAACTCCCCTTAGCCATAAATCCCCCCTAAACAACCATAATTAGGCTTTAGGTGATGTCATCGTGGAGCGTATCGGTTCACGATGGCGTCATCGACCTCTACTTGGCCACGGTTCCACCCTAAATGCTCATAAAATCAATTTAGATGATGTCGTCATGGTTCTGTATGATGTCACGATGATCTCATCAACCTCTCCTTGACCATATATCTGTTCTAAAAGACCATAAATTGGGTCTAGGTGATGTCATCACGGTCCATATGACATCATGATGGTTTCATCAACCTCTACTTGGCCACGATTCCACCCTAAATGCCCATAAATCAGGTTTAGATGATGTCATCACAGTCTATATGGCATCACAGTGGCCCCATCAACCTCCTCTTGGCCATAAATCCCCCCTAAACGACCATAATTAGGGTTTAGGTGATGTCATCGTGGAGTGTATCGGGTCATGATGGTGTCATCCACCTCTACTTGGCTACAGTTCTGCCCTAAATGCCCGTAAATCAGGTTCAGATGATGTCATCGTCGTCTACGTGGCGTCACGGTGGCCCCGTCAAACTCCCCTTGGCCATAAATCTCCCCCAAACGACCATAATTAGGGTTCAGGTGATGTCATCGTGGACCGTATCGGGTCATGATGGCGTCATCCACCTCTAGTCGGCCACGATTCCACCCTAAATGCTCATAAAATCGATTTAGGTGATGTCATCGTGGTTCTATACGGCGTCACGATGGTGTCATCAACCTTTCCTTGACCATATATCCGCTCTAAAGGACCATAAATTGGGTCTACGTGATGTCATCGTGGTCCGTATGGCATCATAACGCACCCATTGAGTTCTACTTGCCTCTAATTCCACCCTAAATGCTCCCCAGTTGGATTAACGTGATGTCATCATGGTCCATATGACATCGTGATGGTTTTATCCACCTCTACGTGGTCACGATTCCACCCTAAATGCCCGTAAATCAGGTTTAGATGATGTCATCACGGTCGATACGGCATCACGGTGGCCCATCACCCTCCCCTTGGCCAAAATCCCCCCCGAACCACCATAACTAGGGTTTTGATGATGTCATCGCGGAGCGCATCGGGTCACGCTGACGTCATCCACCTCTACT
Source organism: Buteo buteo (assembly GCF_964188355.1). Classification (NCBI taxonomy): domain Eukaryota; kingdom Metazoa; phylum Chordata; class Aves; order Accipitriformes; family Accipitridae; genus Buteo; species Buteo buteo. The sequence goes on from NC_134200.1 coordinate 392,281, forward strand.
CGGCCACAATTCCGCCCCAAATGCCCCTAAAACCGATTTGGATGACGTCATCATGGTCCGTATGACATCACGGCGGCCCCACCCACCTCGCGTTGACCCTCCAGCCCCATAGGTCGCCTTCCCGTGAGGTCACCGCCCCCTCACCAAGATCCCGCCCCTGGAAGCCCCTCCCCTCGACGGCCATAGGGCGGCCCTACGTGATGTCATCCGCCGCCGGCGGCGACCTATGGCCGTCCTACGCGCCCTGAAGCTCAACCTATAGGGAACTGCCACTGCCACCGTGGCCCCGCCCCCCCACATTACCCCATAGGCTTGTGGGAGGGGCCACAGGGCCCATAGAGACCCTGCCCCCCAGCCCCACCCCTCCCCTATAGACCCCCCAGCCCCTCCCCCGCGTCTATTTTTATCCCCCGCCGCGGGGAGCCAATAAAAACTCTTCGTTCAATCACGTGCTGTCGAGGGGGCGGGGTGGGACCCAGGCGCCTGGGCGGGGCTTTATTTACAGTCGCGACCCCGCCCCCCCTCCCCAAATTCGGGGGAGGAACCGTTAATTAAATAGATATATACAAGAGGGGGCGGGGCTTATGTACAGCGGGGGTGGAGCCTTGGGAGAGAGCGGGGCGGGCGAGCCCAGGGCATCATGGGAAATGATCCGTTTCCACCCCTCCCCCATCAGTCCGGGAGTCCGGTGCATGCTGGGAAGGAAGGGAGGGGGAGGGGCGCCCTGTTGGCATGAGGGCGGGGCCAGGTGCATGCTGGGAAGGGGGGAGGGCGGGGAAGGCAACCAAGATGGCCGAGGGGCCGGAGGAGTCGATCCAAGATGGCCACCGCGCTGAAGGCTCGATCCAAGATGGTCGCCGCCCCAAGGTGTCGATCCAAGATGGCCGCCAAGCCAAAGGCCTGATCCAAGATGGCCGCCGCACCGCAGAGATCCAAGATGGCCGCTCCACGCGTGTCGCAAGCGCATCGGGCAGGGCGTGCCCGGTGATGTCACAGGCGCCGCCGATGATGTCAGGGGCCTGGTGATGTCACGGGCGTGTGCAACGATGTCACGGGCGCGCCCAAGTGACATCACGTGATCCAAGCGTGTCCCGGGCACGTCACGTGACCCGGGGCAAGCCTGACGCGTGTCACGTGACGATGCCACGCCCCAGAAATGATGACGTCACATACTAGGCGTGCCTGCCCTGGGTCACATGACACACCCCACCCGGGGGGGGGGGGGTGTCGGGGGGATCACATGACGCAAGCATGTTCGAGGCGTGTCCAAAGCACATGATGTCATGCAGGCGTGGCACAGGAGTGTCACATGACCCAGGCACCTCCCACACACGTCACGTGACACGGGCGTGTCCCAGGCATCGCCGACGCGTTTCACGTGACCCAGGCGTGTCCGAGGCGTGTCCCATGATGCAAGCGTGTCTCAGGCCTGTCATGTGACGCTGGTGGCACTGAGCTGTCCCGGGCAGGTCATGTGACACAAGCGTGTCCCAGGTGGGTCACGTGACACAGGTGCGTCCCAGGCGTGTCATATGACACAAGCGTGTCCCAAGCGGGTCACATGACCGAAGCGTGTCCCAGGCGTGTCCCATGACAGAGGTGTGTCCCGGGCGTGTCCCATGATGCAAGCACATCCCAGGCGTGTCACGTGATGCAGGCATGATGCAAGCATGTCACATGACACAAGCGTGCCCCAGGCACGTCATGTGATGCAGCCGTGTCCCACGATGCTGAGCTGTCCCAGGCGTGTCACGTGACTCAAGCACATCCCAGGCATGTCCCATGATGCAAGTGTGTCCCAAGCGTGTCACGTGATGCAGGTGTGTCCCAGGCGTGTCACGTGACGCAGGCATGCCCCAAGCGTGTCACGTGAAGCAGGCGTGTCTCGGGTGTGTCACGTGATGCAGGCGTGCCATGACGCTGAGCTGCCCGAGGTGTGTCACATGACACAGGTGTGCCCCAGGCGTGTCACATGATGCAGGGGTGTCCCAGGTGTGTCCCGTGATGCAGGCATGTCCCGGGCGTGTCACATCATGCAGGCGTGTCACGTGAGGCAGGCATGTCCCAAGCGTGTCATGTGATGGAAGCACATCCTAAGTGTGTCGCATGACGCAGGCGTGTCCCAGGCGTGTCACATGACGCAGGCATGTCCCAAGTGTGTCACATGACACAGGCGTGTCCCAGGTGTGTCCCATGACGCAGGCGTGTCCCCGGCGTGTCCCGTGTCCCAGGCGTGTCCCAGCCGCGTCAGGTGACACCGCCGCCTCCCAGCCAACCCCAGGCCGGCAGGTGGGGCGGGGCGGGGCGGGGCTGGGGCGGGGCAGGGTTGGGGATCTCCTCTCCCGTCGTGGGGGGGGGGAGGGGGCGCAGGGGGCGGGGTCAGGCGCGGGGGGGGAGGGGCTGGCTGACGCGGACGCAGCCCCAATAGGCCGCCCGCAGCAGACACGCCCCCGCCCCCGCCCCCAGCAGGGCCCAACCGGCGTGGAGGGAGCGGAACCGGCGGGCGGGGCCCCACGTCCCCACCTGGGGGGGGAAGGGAGGGGCGGGGTCAGGGGGGAGGGGCACAAGCCACACACCCCCTACCCCGCCCACCTGCCCCACCCCTGCTCCTGACCAATGGGCGCCTTCCCTGGGGGTGACGTGGGGCCATTCCCGGATGCCTGGATTCCCCAAGCCCCGCCCCTTGATGCCACGCCCCCATAAGCCCCCCCATAAGCCACGCCCCACAAAGCCACACCCCCATCCCCTCCCCGCCCCCTTTCACGTTTCCACCCTCTCCACCAGATGCCTGCAGCCCCCAAGCCCCGCCCCTTGAAGCCCCGCCCCTTGAAGCTCCACCCCTTCAAACCCCACCCCTTGAAGCTCCACCCTTCAGGACTCCACCCATCTAAGCCCCACCCCTCAAAACCCCACCCTCTTGGCTGGTCCCCCCCCAAGCCCCACCCTTTCCTTAAGCCCCACCCCCTCGGAAGCCCCGCCCCCTCACCGCCAGCCCGGCCGCCGCCCCGGCCATCAGCAGCGCCAGCAGGAGGCAGCAGAGGCAGCGTCGCCGCGGGAACCGGCGGCCAATGGCGGACCTGGAGGGCGGAGAGGGGGCGGAGTCACTCAGGCCCCTCCCACCGCTCCGCCCACCGCCCCGCCCCGCCCCAACCCCCAAACACTTACACCTTGCGGCAGTGGGGGCAGCGGGCCAGGGTGCGGTCGGTAAACTCCGCCCACTGCGGGGAAAGGGGCGGGGTTAGAGGGGTGGGACCCACACTTAGGGGGCGGGGACCCATGTATGGGGGCGGGATCAACATCTATGGGGCAGAGACCCACACTTAGGGGGCGGAGATTTCATCTAGGGGGTGGAGACTCCTATATAGGGGGCGGGGACCCACATCTATGGGGCAGAGACCCACACTTAGGGGGTGGAACCCACATCTATGGGGCGGGGACCCACACTCAGGGGGTGGAGATTTCATCTAGGGGGTGGGGACTCATATGTAGGGGGCGGGGACCCACACTTAGGGGGCGGGACCCACATCTATGGGGCGGCGACCCACGTATGGGAGCGGGACCCACATCTATGGGGCAGAGACCCACACTTAGGGGGCAGGACTGACACTTAGGGGGCAGGGACCCACACTTAGGGGGCGGGGATTTCATCTAGGGGTGGGGACTCATATGTAGGGGGTGGGGACCCACACTTAGGGGGCGGGACCCACATCTATGGGGCAGGGAACCACAACTATGGGGCAAGGACCCACAGATATGGGGCAGGGACCCACACTTAGGGGGCGGGGATTTCATCTAGGGGGTGGAGACTCATATATAGGGGGCGGGGACCCAAATCTATGGGGCAGGACCCACATCTATGGGGCAGAGACCCACACTTAGGGGGCGGGAGCCACATCTATGGGGCGGGACCCACACTTAGGGGGCGGGACCCACACTTAGGGGGCGGGACTTACCAGGAAGGGCCCCCCGCAGTGCCCACAGGCCACACGGACGCCCCCGGGGGGGGGGTCGGGGCTGGGAGCCCCCGCCTGGACCGGGCCCAGGTTGATGATGCGCTTACTGGGAGAGAACTGGGTTATACTGGGAGGGAACTGGGAGAGAACTGGGAAGGAACTGGGTTATACTGGGAGGGAACTCGGTTATACTGGGAGAGAACTGGGTGATACTGGGAGAGAACTGGGTTATACTGGGAGGGAACTGGGAGGAAACTGGGAGGGAACTGGGAGGGAACCGGGTTATACTGGGAAGGAACTGGGTGATACTGGGAGGGAACTGGGAGAGAACTGGGTGATACTGGGAGGGAACTGGGTTATACTGGGAGGGAACTCGGTTATACTGGGAGGGAACTGGGTGATACTGGGAGAAAACTGGGTGATACTGGGAAGGAACTGGGTGATACTGGGAGGGAACTGGGAGAGAACTGGGAAGGAACTGGGTTATACTGGGAGAGAACTGGGTTATACTGGGAGGGAACTGGGAGGAAACTGGGTGATACTGGGAAGGAACTGGGTGATACTGGGAGGGAACTGGGTGATACTGGGAGGGAACTGGGAGAGAACTGGGCGATACTGGGAGAGAACTGGGTGATACTGGGAGGGAACTGGGAGGGAACCGGGTTATACTGGGAAGGAACTGGGTGATACTGGGAGGGAACTGGGAGGGAACTGGGTGATACTGGGAGAGAACTGGGAGGGAACTGGGTGATACTGGGAGAGAACTGGGAGGGAACTGGGTGATACTGGGAGGGAACTGGGCGATACTGGGAGAGAACTGGGTTATACTGGGAGAGAACTGGATTATACTGGGAGGGAACTCGGTTATACTGGGAGGGAACTGGGTGATACTGGGAGAAAACTGGGTGATACTGGGAAGGAACTGGGTGATACTGGGAGATACTGGGAGAGGGGGGGGTGCCAGGGCGCCTCCCCCCCAGTGAGGGAGGGGATTCGGGGCGCTGGGCCCCTCCTCCTGCCCCCGCTGACTGCTCCCAGTATGGCCCAGTAAAGCTCCCAGTACTTCCCAGTATGGCCTAGTGACCCCCCCCCAGTGCTCCCAGTATATCCCAGCAGTCTCCCAGTACCCCAGAAGCCACCCCCGCCATACACCAGTGACCCCAAGGCCCCCACCCAGTCCCCACCCAGTCCCCACCCAGCCCCACCCAGCCCCACCCAGTCCCCTCCCAGTCCCTCCCAGTCTGACCAGTAAGGCCGCGGACAGGCGATGCGCTGGGACGAGGCCTTGCAGACCAGGAGGCAGTTGCAGGGGCAGCGCACGTACTTCTTGCCGCCGGGGGCCGTGCGGATTGGCTGGCGGCGAGGAGGGCGGGGGGCGGGGCCTCAGGCCACGCCCACACCCCCCCTGCAAACCCCGCCCAGCCCCTCCCCACCCCGCCCCTTTCAGCCCCGCCCTTTCACCCCCTCCCTTCTTACGTCTCCCAGCTCCGCCCCCCTTTAGACCCCACCCCCCTTTAGACCCCGCCCCACCAGACCCCACCCCACCGGGCCCCGCCCTCCCCGAGGCCCCGCCCCTCACCGTGGCCTCCCCGCAGCCCCCGCACTTCACCACGTGCTGGTGGGTTTTCCCCTCGACGCTGATTGGCCGCTGGCAGACGCGGCACGTGACCGCCGGCCCCGCCCCTCCTTCCGGGCTGCCCAACGGGGAGTAAGGGGGCGGGGCTTCCCCCGGCAGCACCGCCGGAGGGCCCGCCCCCGCGGCGCCTGCCAGCCGGGAGAGGGGAGGGGGGGTGTGGGTGGGGCCGAGGCCACGCCCCTTCCTCTCAGCCCTGCCCCTCCTCCCAGCCACACCCCCTCCTCCCAGCCCCACCCCCTCCCAGCCCCGCCCCTTCGACCCCTCCTCCCCTTTCAGCCCCGCCCCCTGTTGCCTCAAACCCCGCCCGCTTCACCCCACCCCTGCAGGCCCCACCTCTCCCCTCCAGCCCCACCCCCTCAAGCCCACCCACCCCCCCAAGCCCCACCCCAACCCCCCACCCCTCTAGCCCCGCCCACCCTCAGCCCCACCCACCCTCAAGCCCCTCCCCTCCCCACCCCTCAAGCCCCACCCACACCCCCCTTCCCCAAGCCCCGCCCCTTATAACCCCTCCCCTTCCCTCCAGCCCCACCCCCACCCCAACCCCGCCCCCTTTCCCCAAGCCCCGCCCCCTCCCCAAGCCCCGCCCCACTCACCCCCCGCCGCCGTTCCCCCCCCCCCTCCTCCCCCCGGGCCCGGGCCCGGTCCCGCCTCGGCCGGCAGCAGCGGCGATCGCTCCCCGTCCGCCATGACACCCCGCGGCCCCGCCCCTCGGCCCCGCCCACCCCCCCGCGTCACGTGACCCCTCCCTCTTCCCCCCCCTCCCGGCGCCGGCGCCCCGCCGACCCGCCGCGGGCTCCCATTGGCTCTCCCGCCTCACGTGACCCCCCCCTCCTTCCCCTCCCAGCCGTCGCCCGGCGACCCGCCGAGCGCTCCCATTGGCCCGCTCGCCTCACGTGACCCCTCCCTCCCGCCCTTCAGCGCCGTTGCCCGGCAACCCCCTTTTCCCGCGCCGCGCCCTCCCATTGGTCCTCCCTCCCCACGTGACCCCTCCCTCCCCTCAGCGCCGTTGCCCGGCAACCCTCCTTTTCCCGCGCCGCGCCCTCCCATTGGCCCGCTCGCCTCACGTGACCCCTCCCGCCCCGCCGCGCCGTTGCCAGGCAACCCGCCTTCCCCGCGCCGCGCTCCCCCATTGGCCCTCCCTCCCCACGTGACCCCCTCCCTCCCCTCCCTTCCCCTCAGCGCCGTTGCCCGGCAACCCCTCTCTCCTTCCCCCCCGCCCCCCGCGCCGCGCGTTCCCATTGGCCCACCCTCCTCACGTGACCCCCTCCCTCCCCTCCGCGCCGTTACCAGGCCGCCCCTCCTTTTCCCGCGCCGCGCGCTCCCATTGGCCCTCCCTCCCCACGTGACCCCCCCTTCCTCCTCCGCCTCCCCGTTGCCATGGCGACCCGCCTCTTCCTCCCTCCCCTCCTCGCACGTTGATTGGCCGAAAGGGGCGGCGTGAGGGGGCGGGGCGGGGCGGGACGCCCCTATATCAGCGCCGGGGCGGGGCGGGGCGGCGGCAGAGGCCGGCGGCGCCATGGCGGGCAGGTGGGCGGGGCGCATGCGCGGCGGCGCGAGCCGGGGGGTGGGCTTCACCTGTCCCCCCCCCCTCCCCCCCCCTTTTTTTTTTTTGGTCTCAGCCAATGGGAGGGCAGCGGTGGGGGTCACACCCCCCCCCCCCTCCCGGGCGGCCAATCAGAGGAGGAGGGTGGGTGGGTGGGTTCCGGGTGGGGGCTTCCTGCCCCACAGATGGGGGGCTGGGGGACTGGGGGGGGGGGCTCTGCCCCACATTTGGGGGTCCCTGGGCCCTCCCTGCCCCACACTTGTGGGGCCTGCCCCAGAGATTTGGGGTCTGGGCACTCTATAGGGGGCCTGCCCCACAGATGGGGGTCCAGCCCCCTCTATGTGGGTTCTGCCCCATAGATTTGGGGTCTGGGCACTCTATAGGGGGCCTGCCCCATAGATAGGGGTCCTGCCCCACATTTGGGGGTCCCTGGACCCTCTCAGCCCCCTCTATGTGGGTCCTGCCCCACAGATTTGGGGTCTGGGCACTCTATAGGGGGCCTGCCCCATAGATAGGGGTCCTGCCCCACATTTGGGGGTCCCTGGACCCTCCCAGCCCCCTCTATAGGGGTCCTGCCCCACAGATGGGGGTCCCTGGACCCTCCCAGCCCCCTCTATAGGGGTCCTGCCCCACAGATGGGGGTCCAGCCCCCTCTATGTGGGTCCTGCCCCATAGATTTGGGGTCTGGGCACTCTATAGGGGGCCTGCCCCACATTTGGGGGTCCCTGGGCCCTCCCAGCCCCCTCTATAGGGGTCCTGCCCCACATAGAGGGGTCCCTGGGTCCTCCCTGCCCCACATTTGGGGGTCTCTGGGCCCTCCCTGCCCCACAGATGGGGGGCCTGCCCCATAGATTTGGGGTCTGGGCACTCTGTAGGGGGCCTGCCCCATAGATAGGGGTCCTGCCCCACATAGGGGGTCCCTGAGTCCTCCCTGCCCCACAGATGGGGGTCCAGCCCCCTCTATGTGGGTCCTGCCCCATAGATTTGGGGTCTGGGCACTCTATAGGGGGCCTGCCCCACATTTAGGGGTCCCTCGGCCCTCCCAGTCCCCTCTATAGGGGTCCTGCCCCACAGATGGGGGTCCTACTCCACATAGAGGGGTCTCTGAGCCCTCCCAGCCTCCTATATAGGGGTCCTGCCCCACAGATATGGGTCCTGCCCCACATAGAGGGGTCCCTGGGTCCTCCCAGCCCCACATATGTGGGTCTTATAGCCTCTATGTGGGTCCTAGCCCTATATATAGGTCCTGCCCCACATCTATGGGTCCCTTCCTGGATGCCTGGGTCCTCCCTGTACCCTCTATGTGGGGCCTGCCCCACAAATATAGGTCCTGCCCCACAGATGTGGGTCCCTTTCCAGATGCCTGGGTCCTTCCTGCCCCCTCTATGTGGGTCCTGCCCCACATCTATGGGTCCTGCCCCACAGATGTGGGCCCTTTCCAGATGTCTGGGTCCTCCCTGCCCCACGTATGTGGGTCCTGCCCCACATCTATGGGTCCCTTTCTGGACACCTGCATCCTCCCTGCCCCACATATGTGGGTCCTGGCCCTATATGTGGGTCCCGCCCCACAGATCTGGGTCCTGCCCCACAGATATGGGTCCCCTCCCCAATGCCTGGGACCTCCCAGCCCCACATATGTGGGTCCCACCCCCCATCTGTGGGTCCCGTGGAAGCCCTGCCCCTCCCCCTCCCCTGTGACACCCCCCGAAAGTGGGGGGCGGGGCCGCCCCTCCCCCGTCCCAAGTCCATTTGGCTCCCGGCCCCCACGGCGTGACGCGGGCGGGCGTCCAAGTCCCCGCCGTGGGTCACGCTATGGGTCACGGGAGCTGCCGTTGGGTCCCGCCGTGGGTCTAGGGTCTCCCTATGGGGCTCGGGTCCCGCCGTGGGTCAGGTTATGGGGTGGGGGTCCCTCCGTGGGTCATCGTATGGGGCTCGGGTGCTGCTATGGGTCCCGCCGTGGGGTTTGGGTGCCCCCGTGGGTCATTCTATGGGTCCTGGTTGACGTTGGGGGTCACGCTATGGGTCCTGGGTGATGTTGGACATCATGCTATGGGTCCTGGGTGCCCCTATGGGTCACCCTATGGGTCCCGATTGACATCGGACGTCACCCTGTGGGTCCTGGGTGCCCCTCTGGGTCCCGGTTGACCCCGAGGGTCACCCTGTGGGTCCCAGTTGACATTGGGGGTCACCCTATTGGTCCTGGTTGACCCTGAGGGTCATGTTATGGGTCCTGGTTGACGTTGGGGGTCACGCTATGGGTCCTGGTTGATATCAGACGTCACCCTATGGGTCCCAGTTGACCCTGAGGGTCACCCTATGGGTCCTGGGTGATGTTGGATGTCACCCTATGGATCCTGGTTGACCCTGTGGGTCACCCTGTGGGTCTTGGTTGACACTGGACATCACCCTATGGGTCCTGGGTGCCCCTATGGGTCCCGGTTGACCCTAAGGGTCACCCTGTGGGTCCCAGTTGACGCCGGGGGTCACCCTATGGGTCCCGATTGACGTTGGACGTCACCCTATGGGTCCTGGGTGCCCCTCTGGGTCCCGGTTGACCCCAAGGGTCACCCTATGGGTCTTGGTAGACGTCGGACGTCACCCTATGGGTCCCTGTTGACCCTGAGGGTCACCCTATGGGTCTTGGTTGACATTGGACATCACCCTATGGGTCCTGGGTGCCCCTATGGGTCCCAGTTGACCCCGAGGGTCACCCTATGGGTCCCGGTTGACCCCGAGGGTCACCCTGTGGGTCCCGGTTGACATTGGACATCACCCTATGGGTCCCGGTTGACCCTGAGGGTCACCCTATGGGTCCTGGGTGATGTTGGACATCACCCTATGGGTCCCGATTGACCCCGAGGGTCACCCTATGGGTCTTGGTTGACATCGGACGTCGCCCTATGGGTCTTGGGTGCCCCCATGGGTCACCCTGTGGGTCCCGGTTGATCCTGTGGGTCACCCTGTGGGTCCCGGTTGATCCTGTGGGTCACCCTATGGGTCCCGGTTGACCCCAAGGGTCACCCTATGGGTCTTGGTTGACGCCGAGGGTCACCCTGTGGGTCCCAGCTGACCCTGTGGGCCACCCTATGGGTCTTGGTAGACGTCGGACATCACCCTATGGGTCCTGGGTGATGTCGGACATCACCCTATGGGTCCTGGGTGCCCCTATGGGTCCCGGTTGACCCCGAGGGTCACCCTGTGGGTCTTGGTTGACATTGGGGGTCACCCTATGGGTCCCGATTGACGTTGGGGGTCACCCTATGGGTCCCGATTGATGTTGGGGGTCACCCTATGGGTCCCGGTTGACCCTATGGGTCATGCTATGGGTCCTGGGTGACGTCGCACGTCACCCTATGGGTCCTGGGTGCCCCTATGGGTCCCGGTTGACCCCGAGGGTCACCCTGTGGGTCTTGGTTGACATTGGGGGTCACCCTATGGGTCCCGATTGACGTTGGGGGTCACCCTATGGGTCCCGGTTGACCCTATGGGTCACCCTATGGGTCTTGGTAGACGTCGCACGTCACCCTATGGGTCCTGGGTGCCCCTATGGGTCCCGGTTGACCCCGAGGGTCACCCTACGGGTGCTTCCCCCCCAGCTACGAGGAGTGCGCGGAGGCGGCGGCCTGGCTGCGGGAGCGGGTGCCCACCCCGCCGCGGGTGGCCCTGGTCTGTGGGTCGGGGCTGGGGGCCCTGGCCCAGGACCTGGAGGACGCCCGGAGCTTCGACTACGCCGACATCCCCCACTTCCCCCGCAGCACCGGTCAGCCCCACGGCGCCGCTTGGGGGCTGGGGGGGGCACTTGGGGGGCTGGGGGGCTACTTGGGGGGCTGAAGGGGGCACTTGGGGGGGCTAAGGGCTTCATTTGCGAGGGCTAGAGAGGGCACTTGGGGGGCTGGAGGGGGAACTTGGGGGGCAGACAGGCCACTTGGGGGGCTGAGGGGGCACTTGGGGGGCTGAGGCCTTCACTTGGGGGGCAAGGGAGGGCGCTTGGGGGGCAGAGGGGCTATTTGGGGGGGCTGGAGGGGGCACTTGGGGGGCAAAGAGGGGCACTTGGGGGGCTGGGGGGGCACTTGGGGGGCTGGAGGGGGGACTTGGAGGGCTGGGGGGATTTGGGGGGCTGGAGGGGGAACTTGGGGGGCAGAGAGGGGCACTTGGGGGGCTGAAGGAGGCACTTGGGGGGCTAAGGGCTTCATTTGGGGGGCTGGGGGGCACTTGGGGGGCACTTGGAGGGCTGGGGAGGGCACTTGTGGGGCTGAGGCCTTCACTTGGGGGGCAGAGGGGCTACTTGGGGGGCAGAGGGGCCACTTGGGGAGCTAGAGAGGGCGCTTGGGGGGCTGGGGGGTACTTGGGGGGCAGAGGGGCTACTTGGGGGGCTGGGGAGGGCTCTTGGGGGGCTGGGAGCGCACTTGGGGGGCAGGGGTTGGCTGTGGGGTGACTTATGGGGCTGACCCCCCTCTTCTCGTCCCCGTCCCCCCCCAGTGCAGGGCCACGTGGGGCGGCTGGTTGTGGGGCGCTTGGGCTCCGCCCCCTGCGCCGTCCTGCAGGGACGCTTCCACCTCTACGAGGGGTACAGCCCCGCCCAGGTGGGTCCCGCCCCATAGATTGTGGGTCCTGCCCCATAGATGTGTGTCCCAGCCCCATAGGTGTGGGTCTGGCCCCATAGATTGTGAGTCCCGGCCCCATAGATGTGGGTCCTGCCCCATAGATTGTGTGTCCCGCCCCATAGATGTGTGTCCCAGCCCCATAGATGTGGGTCCTGCCCCATATATGTGGGTCTGGCCCCATAGATTGTGAGTCCCGGCCCCATAGATTGTGGGTCCCAGCCCCATAGATGTGGTTCCCCTCCCCCCCAAGCCCCTCCCCTCCCTCCAAGCCCCTCCCCAAATCCCTCCTCCCTCTTTCCCCCTCCCCTCCTCCTTCCCCCACCCCTCTAAGCCCCTCCCCAAGCCCCTCCCCATCCCTCTAAGCCCCTCCCCTTTCCCCAAGCCCCACCCCTCCCCTCAACCCTTCCCCTAAGCCCCTCCTCCTCCTCCCTCTTCCCCCTCCCATCCTCCTCCCCCCACCCCTACAAGCCCCTCCCCTTTCCCCAAGCCCCACCCCAAGCCCCTCCCCTCCCTCTAAGCCCCGCCCCAAGCCCCTTCCCCTCTCCCCAACCCCCTCCCCTCCTCCTCCCCCTCCCTTTCCCACCCCCTCCTTCCCCCACCCCTTCCAAGCCCCTCCCCTTTCCCCAAGCCCCACCCCTCCCCTAAGCCCCTCCCCTTCCCTAAGCCCCTCCTCCTCTCCCCAACCCCCTCCTTCTCCTCCCTCTTCCCCATCCTCCTCCCCCCACCCCTTCCAAGCCCCTCCCCTTCCTCCAAGCCCCACCCCTCCCCTAAACCCCTCCCCCTAAGCCCCGCCCCTCCCCCTAAGCCCCTCCCCTCCCCCCTCCCCCCCCCCCATTAACCCCCCCATTAACCCTTCACCACCCCAACGCACCCCCCCCCCCGATAACCACTTACTCATCAATGAATGATTCATTAATCCGCGATTCATTAATTAACGATTAATTAACGACCGACGAGCAGGTGGCGCTGCCGGTGCGGGTGCTGGCGCTGCTGGGGGCGCACACGGTGGTGCTGACCAACGCCGCCGGCAGCCTCCGGCCCTTCCTCCGCCCCGGCCACCTCCTCGTCCTCACCGACCACATCAACCTGCCCGGCTTGGCCGGCCGCAGCCCATTGGCCGGCCCTAACGACGAGAGGTTCGTCGGCGGGGCGGGGCTTGGGGGGGGGGGGCGGGGGACGCGCCCGCGCCCGGTTCTAACCTCTTTTTCGCTTTTTTTTTGCTCCTTTGCTCCCCCCGCCCCGCCAGGTTCGGCCCCCGCTTCCCGCTCATGGTGGGCGCGTACGACGCCGGGCTGCGGCGATTGGCCCTCGCCTTGGCCCCGCCCCAGCTGCGGGCACGCCCCGGCGTTTATTGCGGGGTGGGGGGGCCCAGCTACGAGACCTGGGCCGAGTGCCGCTTCCTCCAGCGCATCGGGGGGGACGCCGTCGGTGAGTCGACGCCCTGACCCCTCCCCCGGACACGCCCGCGCCACTCCCTGGCACGCCCACAGCCCCAAAGGGACCTAAAATGGCTCCAAAAGGGGGCGGACACGCTAAGGACACGCTAAGGGCAGGGTATGAGAGGGCCAAGGGGTTAAGAGCATGTTAAGGACAAGGTATGAGGCTAAACACGCTAAGGACATGCTAAGGGCACACTAAAGACACGCTAAGAACGGGGTATGAGAGGCTGGATGCACTAAGGACACGCTAAGGACATGCTAAGAACAGGTTATGAGAGGGCCAAGGGGTTAAGAGCATGTTAGGGACAAGGTATGAGGCTAAACACGCTAAGGACATGCTATGGGCACACTAAGGGCACGCTAAGGACAGGGTATGAGAGGCTGGACACACTAAGGACATGCTAAGAACAGGTTAGGAGAGGGCCAAGGGGTTAAGAGCATGTTAAGGACAACATATGAGGCTAAACACGCTAAGGACATGCTAAGGACGCGCTAAGGACAGGGTATGAGAGGCTGGGCATGCTAAGGGCACGCTAAGGGCAGGGTATGAGAGGGTCCAGGGGCTAAGAGCATGTTAAGGACAAGGTGTGAGGTTAAATATGCTAAGGACATGCTATGGGCACGCTAAGGACACGCTAAGGACAGCGTATGAGAGGCTGGACAGACTAAGGACAGGGTAAGGACACGGTAAGGACAGGGTATGAGAAGGTCAAGGGGCTAAGAGCGTGTTAAGGACAAGGTATGAGAATAAACATGCTAAGGACATGCTAAGGGCACGTTAAAAACTGTGTATCAGAGGCTGGACACGCTAAGGGCATGCTAAGGACAGGGTATGAGAGGGTCAAGGGGATAAGGGCACGTTAACAACAAGGTATGAGGTTAAACATACTAAGAACATGTTAAGGACATGCTAAGAATAGGGCATGAAAGGTTGAACACGCCAAGGACAGGGTATGAAAGGCTGAACATGCTAAGAACACACCAAGGGCACAGTGAAGACATGCTAAGGACAGGCTATGGAAGGCTGAATGTGCAAAGGACACGCAAAAGACACGCTAAGGAGAGGGTATGAAAGGGTCAACAGGCTAAAGCCGTGTTGAGGGCAGAGTATGAGGCTAAACATGCTAGGGACACGCTAAGGGCACGCTAAGAACAGAGCGTGAAAGGCTGAGCATGCTAAGGACACGCTCAGGTATGAAAGGCCGAACACGCTAAGGACGCGCTAAGGACAGGCTATGAGAGCGTCAACACGCCAAGAGCATGCCGTGAACACGCTAAGAACATGCTGAGAACACACTAAGAACACGCCACAAACATCCCAGGCACACGCTAAGAGCTTGCCAAGATCCCACGCCAAGTGCACGCCAACAGAACCCCAAGAACGTGCCAAGAACATGCCAACACCACGCTAACAACATGCTAACAACACGCTAACCACACGCCAACACCAGGCCAACCCCTCACAATCCTCCCCCAAACCCCCCGACCCCCCCCCAAAACCCCACCCCCGACGCCCCGCCCTTCCCCTCACCCCCCCGCCTTCCCCGTGCCCTTAGCGTGTCCTTAGCGTGTCCGTCTCCCCCCCTCCCCCCGTTTCGCAGGCATGAGCACGGTGATGGAGGCGGTGGCGGCGCGGCACTGCGGGCTGCGTGTGCTGGGGCTGTCGCTGATCACCAACGTGGCGGTGGAGGAGGAGGAGGAGGAGGAGGAGGAAGAGCAGAAGCGGGGGGAGGGGCGGGTGGGGGAGGGGCAGCCCCCCCCGGCCCCGCCCCCCGGGCACGAGGAAGTGCTGGCCGCCGCCCAAGCCGGAGCTCGGCACCTCCGCACCCTCCTGGTGGCTTTGGCCCCTCGGCTGGCGCAGCGGGAAGGCGAACACGCTTAGGACACGGGAAAAGGAAGGCGGGAAGGCGGGGCGGGGCGGGGGGAGGGGCGTCGCATGTCGGTGGCGTGTCGGCGTCGGCGTCTCCGGTCGGGTTTTCCTACGTTGGGTTGGGCGGCGAGGGTCTCGTGTCGTTCGCGTGTCAGTCCCGTGTCGATGCCCCGGTGGCGAGGGCTCAGTGTCCCGTGTCGGTCCCGTGTCAGTCCTGTGTCATTCCCGTGTCAATCCCCGGTTGATTCCCAGTGACAACCCTTCAACATCCCATGTCGATCCCGTGTCGATGCCGTGTCAGTCCCATGTCGATCCTGTGTCAGTCCCATGTCATTCCCATGTCATTCCTGTGTTAATCCCCGGTTGATTCCCGGTGACAATGGTTCAATATCCCGTGTCAGTCCCATGTCATTCCCGTGTCAATCCCCGGTTGATTCCCTGTGACAACCCTTCAATATCCCGTGTCGATCCCGTGTCAGTCCCATGTCGTTCCTGTGTCAATCTCCCGTTGATTGCCAGTGACAATGGTTCAACATCCCATGTTGATCCCGTGTCAATCCCATGTCACTGCCATGTCAATCCCCAGCTGATTCCCAGTGACAACCCTTCAATGTCTCATGTCGGTCCCATGTCAATCCCATGTCATTCCTGTGTTAATCCCCGGTTGATTCCCGGTGACAATGGTTCAATATCCCGTGTCAATCCCATGTCAGTCTCGTGTCATTCCCCGGTTGATTCCCAGTGACAACCCTTCAATATCCCGTGTCAATCCTGTGTTCATCGCATGTCAGTCCCGTGTCATTCCCATGTCAATCCCCGGTTGATTCCCAGTGACAACTCTTCAATATCCCATGTCGATCCCGTGTTGATCCCATGTCAGTCCCATGTCAATCCCCGGTCGATTCCCAGCGACGACAGCTCAAGTTCCCGTGTCGATCCCGTGTCGTTGGCGTGCCAATCCTCCGTCGTGCCTCAGTCCCCCGCGGGCCCCGTGTTAATCCTCTGTCGGTCCCGTGTCGGTCCCGTGTCACTGACATGCCAATCCCGTGGTGCTTACCTCACGGCTGCAGCTCAGCGACGTGTCCGTCCCATGTTGGTTGCGTGTCGGTCCCGTGTCAACCCCCTGTTGACTGGGCCTCAACCCCGGGTTGGTCCCATGTTAATCCCATGTCGGTCACGTGTTCATTCGTGAGTCGACCCTCTGCTGAGCCCCCATTGGTCGTGGCTCAGTCCCCTGTCCGTCCCGTGTTGGTTGCGTGTTGCTCACAGGGTCACTCCCGTGTCAGCTCTGTGTTAATACTGCCGTGATTTTGCCTTAATCCCATGTCAAACGTGTGTTAATCCCGTGTCGATCCCGTGTCGATCCCATGTAAATCCCGTCTCGGCTCTAAGCCAATCCCCGTCGATCTTTTGTCCATCACATGTCAATCCCGTGCCAGTCACGTGTCGCTCGCCTGTCAGTCACGTGTCCGTCCCATGACGATCCCCCGTGGAGCCCAGCTCCACCCCGTGTTGGTCACGGGTTAATCCCATGTCCGTGCCATGTCGATGGCGTGTCCGTCCCGTGTCAATAATCCGTGTCCGTCCCGTGTCCGTCCCGTGTTGAGCTGGATCCATCCCGTGTCTGTCCCGCGTTGATCCGTCTGTTCCGTGTCCATCCTGTCTCCGTTGCATGTCAGGCCGTGTCCGTCCTACATTGATCCGTGTCCATCCCGTGTCCATCCCGTGTCTGTCCCGTGTCCATCCCAAGTTGGTCCGTGTCCATCCCGTGTCCATCCTGTGTTGGTCTCATGTCCATCCCATGTTGAGCCGTGTTCATCCCACATTGATCCGTGTCCATCCCGTGTCGGTCTCGTGTCCATCCCATGTCGATCCCGTCTTGATCCGTGTCCGTCCCGTGTCCGTCCTGTGTTGATCCATGTCCGTCCCATGCCCCGCCCACGCCCCTCCCCCCCTTCAGCCCCTCCCCTCCCCCCCCTTGGACCAACGCCCCTCCCCCCCCCGGGGCATCCAGGCGCCCCACCCCCACCCAGGGACCAACCCCCCCCCCCAATTAACCACGGGCATTAATGACCCCTCCCCCCTTTTTAATCCCCCCTAATTAAAGACCGCGCATAACTAACGAGCTCGGCGCTCTTAATTAACCCGGCGATCAAGGATTCCCCCGGCCAGCCTGAGCCCCTCCCCCCCCCCCCCCCCGCTAATTAATTCCCGGACGGGATTTTAATAAACAAACCCAGGGGGCGATTATGCAAATGAGGGCCCTCCCCCCCACGCCGGTAATTAACCAATGAACGCGTTAATTAGCGGCGTGGCGTGATTGGAGGGGGGGGAGGGGAACCCGGGCGTCCGGTTCCGGCCCCTCCCCCCACGCTCGGGGCTATTTATAGCCGCGCCCCTCCCCCCACCCCCCCCTTCCCGTGGGGCTTTGCGGGGGGAGGGGCGGGGGTGGGGGAGGGGCCGGGTGGGGGAGGGGCGGGGGAATCCGGCTTTTGGGGGGGGGGGAGGGGTTTTCCCTGCCTGGAAGGGGGGGGGAGGGGCCACGGGCGGGAGGGGCGGGGGCGGGGCCGCGGGGGTGGGGGGAGGGGCGGGGGGTGGGGGAGGGGCTGTTTTCGGCAAAGGCGAGTGAAGGTGGCAGGTAGGGGCGGCCCGGAGGGGGGTTGTTTGGGGGGGGGGGAGGGGGGGAATCCCCCCCTCGCCCCTCCCCCACCCCTGGGAAAAATGGGGTGGGGTCGTGACCTTTGACCCCCACCCCTCCCCCCCCCAGGTTATGGAGCTCCAGGAGGCCGCCCCTCCCCCCGAGGCCAAGGTGAGACCCCTCCCCCACCCCCCAAAGGGTGAACGGGGGGGGGAGGGGCGGGGGGGAGGGACAGGGGGGAAGGGGCGGAGTCGGGCTCCGAAACGGGGGGAAAAACCGGGCGGGTTTGGGGGGAAAACAGGCGATTTGGGGGCCGAAAAGAAATTTGGGGGCCAAACGGGCGATTTTGGGGGGAAAATGGGCGATTTGGGGGCCGAATATACAATTGTGGGGCCAAATGGGGAATTTTGGGGGAAAATGGGTGATTTTGGGGACGAATATACAATTTTGGGCCAAATGGGCAATCTGGGGGGAAAATGGGTGATTTGGGGGCCCGATACGCAATTTTGGGGCCAAATGGGGAATTTGGGGGGGGAAATGGGCAATTTTAGGGCCAAATACACAATTTTGGGCCAAATGGGCAATTTGGGGGGAAAATGGGTGATTTTGGGGCCAAATGGGCAGTTTTGGGGGATAAATGGGAAATTTCAGGGGAAATTGGGAGTTTTTGGGGAGACGTGGGGGATTGGGGGGGGGAAACGGGCAATTTTGAGGCCAAATACACGATTTTGGGGATAAATGGGCAATTTGGGGGGAAAATGGGCGATTTTGGGGCCAAATGGGCCAGTTTGGTGGATAAATGGGAAATTTCGGGTGGAATTGGGGGATTTGGGGGAGACCTGGGGGATTTGGGGGGGAAAAAGGACAATTTTGAGGCCAAATACTCCATTTTAGGGATAAACGGGCAATTTTAGGGCCAAATACACAATTTTGGGGGGAAAATGGGCAATTTGGGGGCCAAATGGGCCAGTTTGGGGGATAAATGGGAAATTTGGGGGGGAATCGGGTGAATTTGGGGAGACCTGGGGGATTTTGGGGGGAAAACAGGCAATTTTGAGTCCAAATACTCAATTTTGGGGATAAACGGGCAATTTGGGGGCTGAATACACAATTTTGTGGCCAAATGGGCAATTTGGGGGGAAAATGGGCAATTTTGAGGCCAAATGCGCAATTTGTGGGGAAAATGGGCAACTTCGGGGCCAAATGGGTGATTTTGGGGATAAACGGGGGATTTGGGGGATAAATGGGCAATTTTGAGGCCAAATACGCAATTTTAAGGGAAAATGGGCAATTTTGAGGCCAAAATCTGCAATTTTAGGGGAAAACAGGTGATTTGGGGGCCAAATGGGTGATTTTGGGGATAAATGGGCAATTTTAGGGGGAAATGGACAATTTGGGGGGGGAAATGGGTGATTTTGGGGCCAAATAAGCAATTTTAGGGATAAATGGGGGATTTGGGGAATAAATGGGGGATTTGGGGGATAAAAGGGCAATTTGGGGGCAAAAGGGGCAATTTTAGGCATAAACAGGTGATTTTAGGGGGAAATGGGCAACTTTGGGGCCAAATACACAGTTTTGTGGCTTAATGGGCAATTTGGGGGGAAAACAGGTGATTTGGGGGTCAAATAAGCAATTTTAAGGATAAATGGGCACAGTTAGAGAAAAATGGGGGAGAAAGGGACCATTTTGGGGCCAAATAAGTGATTTTAGGGCTAACGGGGCAATTTGGAGAAAAAATGGGCAATTTGGGGGGGAATGGGCGATTTGGGGGATAAATGGGTGGATTTTGGGGTCAGGATGGGCGATTTTGGGCAAAAATGACCCGTTTTTTCTGCAGGGGCCAGTTTTGGGGGGGCAGGGGTGGATTTTTGGGGTGCAGGGTGGGAATTTTGGGGTGCAGGGAGGGATTTGGGGGGTTTGTGGCCAGTTTTGGGGGGCAGGAAGGGATTTTGGGGGTTCGGGGGGGAATTTGGGGGTCGAGGGTGGGATTTTGGGGTGCAGGGGGGTGGTTTTGGGGGTTCATCGCCAGATTTTGGGGGTGCAGGGTGGATTTTTGGGGCGCAGGGTGGGATTTTGGGGGTCCAGAGTGGGATTTTGGGGTGCAGGGGGGATTTTGGGGGTGCAGGGGGAGATTTGGGGGGGAATAGGGGTGGATTTGGGGGGCATGGGCAGATTTTGGGGGTGCAAGGTGGGATTTCGGGGGTGCAAGGAGGGATTTGGGGGGGTCGTGGCCAGTTTTGGGGGTGCAGGGTGGGAGTTGGGGGGGCCACAGGGGTGGATTTTTGGGGTGCAGGGCAGGATTTTGGGGGTTCCGGGGGGGAATTTGGGGTGCAGGGAGGGATTTTGGGGGTCCAGGGTGGGATTTTGGGGTGCAGGGAGGGATTTTGGGGGTCCAGGGTGGGATTTTGGGGTGCAGGGGGGTGTTTTGGGGGGGCAAGGAGGGATTTGGGGGGTTCGGGACCCACTTTTGGGGCGCGGGGGGGGATTTTGGGGGCGCAGGGGGAGGATTTGGGGGGTCCAAGGTGGGATTTTTGGGGCGCGGGGCAGGATTTTAGGGGTTCCGGGGGGAAATTTGGGGGTGCAGGGTGGGATTTTTGGGGTGCAGGGTGGGATTTTGGGGTGCAGGGTGGGATTTTTGGGGTGCAGGGTGGGATTTTGGGGTGCAGGGGGTGTTTGGGGGGGGCAGGGTGGGATTTTGGGGGTTCAGGACCCACTTTTGGGGCGCAGGGGGGGATTTTTGGGCTTCCGGGAGGGTTTTTGGGGGTTTCGGGGGAGTGTTTTGGGGGGTCGGGGCGGGATTTGGGGGCGTGGCAGAGGAAGGGTGGGGCTCAGGCCCCTCCCCTCCCCACCCGTCCAATCCCGTGTCCTCCCGCCCGGCAGGGGGCAGTCTTAGAAACGCCCTACGGGGCCGTCCACGTCACCTTGGTGGGCGCGCCCCGCCCCGCCCGCCCCGCCCTCCTCACTTTCCCTGATGTCGGCCACACCCGTGAGTCCGCCCCTCCCCCCACCCCCCCTTTCCCAGCCCCTCCCCCCCCAATCTCTCCCCAAACCCCCCCCCTGCCCCCCACATCCTCCCCCCTCCCCCTTTCCCGGCCCCTCCCCCACCCCCCAAAAAATCTCCCGGAGGGCGGGTCCCGTATCGCTGCCCCTCCCCCCACCCCTGGCCCCTCCCCCCCCCAGACGAGTCGTGTTTCGCCCCCCTCTTTGCCCACCACGAGATGCACGAGATCGTCAAGAACTTCCTCGTCGTCCACGTGGACCCGCCCGGCATGGAGGAAGGAGCCCCGCCCTACCCCGCAGGGTTGGTGACCCCGCCCCACCCCCCCTTGCCCCGCCCTCTGACCTCCCAAAGCGCTTCCGCCTGGCCCCACTGACCTGACCCCGCCCCCCCCACCCACTGCTGCTTCTGTTGACCTCCCAGTTGACCCCGTTGACCCCCCAGTTGACCCCACGGACCTCCCACTTGACCCCACCGACCTCCCAGTTGACCCCGTTGACCCACTGAAACCCACTAACCCCCAGTTGACCCCACTGACCCCCCAGTTGACCCCATTCCCCCTCCTTTGACCCCATTGACCCCCAGTTCACCCCGTTGACCCCATTGACAACCCCGTTGACCCCCTGAACCCCGTTGACCCCCAGCTGACCCCCCTGACCCCCCAGTTAACCCTGTTGTCTCTCTGTTGACCTCACCGACCCCCCGTTGACCCCAAGATCCCTCTGTTGACCCCAGTTGACCCCTATTGACCTTCATTGACCCCCGTTGACCTTCATTGACCCCGATGACCTTTCTTGGTCCCCCTTGACCTTCGTTGACCCCATTGACCTTCCGTGACCCCCACTAACCCCCCTGAGAACCTGCCCCTCGGCTCCCCTTGACCTTTGACACTTGCGGTTGACCCCGTTGACCCCATTGACCCATTCTGCCCCACCTCGACCCCGTTGACCCCCGCACTGACCCCTCCTTGACCCCATCATGCCACGCTCTCACCCCATTGGCCCTTGACCCCCCCAACCCCCTCCCGAGCCCGAGCTTGACCCCGTTGACCCCCGATTGACCCCTTGACCTCTGACCGACCCCCTTGACCCCTCATTGACCCCCTGCGCCCCATCTCGCCCCCCTCCGCCAACACCCCGCCCCCATGCCACGCCTTCCCCCCATTGCCCACCCCCTTGACCCTTGACCCCCGTTGACCCCTTGACCCCGTTGACCCCCCTTGACCCCCCGACCCCTAAGTGACCCCAATGCCCCGCCGCGCTCCATCTCGCCCCCCTCCCTTCCACCCCTCGTGCCGTGCCTCCCCCCTTTGACCCCCTTGGCCCCTCCCCATGACCTCTCGTGACCCCTTGACCCCACCCCCTTGACCCCGCCCCCCTGCCCCGCCCCCCACAGGTACCAGTACCCCTCCCTGGAGCAACTGGCCGAGATGATCCCCTGCATCCTCCAGTACCTCAAGTAAGTTGGGGGGCGCCCCACGGCGGGGGAGGGGCGGCCTCCCTCGCCCCGCCCCTGTAGGGGCTCGGAGGGGGAGGGGCGAGGGGTCATGACCGACGTGACCCGCCCCTTCCCCCCCCTCCCCCCGCCCTCAGCATCGCCAGCATCATCGGGATGGGGGTGGGAGCCGGCGCCTTCGTTTTGGCTAAGTTTGGGGTGAGTGGGGCGGGGCAGGGCGGGGTGGGGCAAGGGGAGGGCTCTTGGAGGGGTTACGGGGTATTTTGGGGGCCAGGGCGGGGCTTGAAGGGGGTTTTGGGGAGGTCGCCGGGGGTCGGGAGGGGCTGGGGGCAGGTCGCTATGGGGCAGGCAGGTGGGTGGGGCTGGGTTTGACTCCGCCCCTTTGCCCCTCCCCTCCCCCAGCTGCTGCACCCCGAGGCGGTGGAGGGGCTGGTGCTCATCAACATCGACCCCCACGCCAAGGGGTGGATGGATTGGGCGGCGCACAAGGTGGGCGGGGCCGGGGGGGGGTCCCAAAAAAGGGGGGGGGGAGGGCGGGGCACCGGGAAAGGGGGCGGGTCTTTGGGGTGACATTTGGGGTTGGGCCCCGTGGGGGCCTATGGGTGTCCTGTGGGTCACTTATGGGTCCCTATGGGTCACTTATGGGTCACTTGTGGGTCCCTATGGGTCACTTGTGGGTCACTTGTGGGTCACTTGTGGGTCCCTATGGGTCACTTATGGGTCACTCTGTCCCTATGGGTCCCTATGGGTCTCCCGTGGGTCACTTGTGGGTCCCTATGGGTCCCTATAGGTCACCTATGGGTCACTTATGGGTCGCCCTGTTCCTATGGGTCCTCATGGGTCACCTATGGGTCTCCTATGGGTCACTTGTGGGTCCTCTATGGGTCACTTATGGGTCGCCCTGTTCCTATGGGTCCTTGTGGGTCTTCTGTGGGTCACTTATGGGTCACCTATGGGTCATTCTGTCCCTATGGGTCCCTATGGGTCACTTGTGGGTCTCCTATGGGTCCCCATTGTGCTACGGGTCTCCTATGGGTCACTTATGGGTCTCTATGGGTCTCCTATGGGTTGCCTTGTCCTTATGGGTCACTTTGGGTCACTTATGGGTCACTCTGTCCCTGTGGGTCACTTATGGGTCACTTATGGGTCACTTATGGGTCGCTCTGTCCCTGTGGGTCACTTATGGTCACTTATGGGTCACTCTGTCCCTATGGGTCCCTATGGGTCTCCCGTGGGTCACTTATGGGTCACTTGTGGGTCCCTATGGGTCACCTATGGGTCTCCTATGGGTCACTTGTGGGTCGCTCTGTCCCCCTATGGGTCCCTATGGATCACCTGTGGGTCCCTATGGGTCACTTATGGGTCGCTCTGTCCCTATGGGTCTCCCATGGGTCACTTATGGGTCACTTGTGGGTCACCTCGTCCCTATGGGTCTCCCATGGGTCACTTGTGGGTCGCCCTGTTCCTATGGGTCCCTGTGGGTCCCCGTGGGTCGCCGTGGGTCCCACGGGTGCTCTCCCCACCCGCAGCTGTCGGGGCTGACGTCCTCCACCACCGAGATGATTTTGGCCCATCTCTTCACCCAGGTGGGGCGGGGGGGCACTTATGGGTCCCAGGGGGCACTTATGGGGCTGGGGGGCACTTATGGGTCCCAGGGGGCACTTGGGGGGCTGGGGGGGGTCAGTTATGGGTCCCAAGAAGGCACTTGGGGGTCCCTGGGGGCAATTGTGGGGCTGGGGGGGGGTCAGTTATGGGTCCCGAGGGGCACTTGTGGGTCCCAGGAACTGAGTTGTGGGTCTGGGGGCGTCAGTTGGGCGTCTGGGGGGGCACTTGGGGGCCCCTGGGGGCACTTGTGGGGCCGGGGGGGGGGTCAGTTATGGGGCTGGGGGGGCACTTGTGGGTCTCGGGGGGGTCAGTTGGGGGTCTGAGAGAGATACTTGTGGGTCCCAAGGAGCACTTGTGGGTCCCAGGGGGTCACTTATGGGTCTGGGGGGGGCACTTGAGAGTCCCAGGAGGGCAGTTATGGGTCCCAGGGGGCACTTATGGGGCTGAGAGTCACTTATGGGGCTGGGGGTCACTTATGGGTCGGGGGGTCACTTATGGGGCTGGGGGTCACTTGTGGGTCCCAGAGGGCACTTATGGGGCTGGGGGGTCACTTGTGGGTCCCAGGGGGCACTTATGGGGCTGGGGGGGCACTTATGGGTTGGGGGGTTCACTTATGGGGCTGGGGGGGCACTTGTGGGTCCGGGGGTTACTTGGGGGGTCGCAGCGCTCTCTGTCCCGCCCCCCAGGAGGAGCTGGCGGCCGCCCCTCCCCCGGTGCGGGAGGGGCGGGAGCGGCTGGGGGCGACGCCCAACGCCCCCCTGCTGTGGGCCATGTACAACAGGTGGGACCGGGGGATACTGGGAGGGACTGGGGGGGACTGGGAGGGGCTGGGAGGGGCCTGGGAGGGGCTGGGGGGGAACTGGGAGGGGCCTGGGAGGGGCCTGGGAGGGGCTGGGAGGGGCTGGGGGGGAACTGGTGTATACTGGGAGATACTGGGGGGAACTGGGAATGAACTGGGAGGGAACCCAAGTGACCTATACTGGTCCATACTGGCCCATACTGGTCCATACTGGTCTGTACTGGCCCATACTGGTCCATACTGGCCTGTACTGGTCCGTACTGGTCCGTACTGGTGCCAGCCCTCCCCCTCCCGCCCCCCAGCCGCGGGGACCTGGGCCTGGAGCGCAGCGGGGCCGGCAGCCTGCGGTGAGTGGCCTCTGACCCCGCGGTGACCTTTGACCCCTGACCCTGCCCTGCCCCCACCCTGACCTCTGACCTCTGCCCCCCCCCCCCCCAGCTGCCCGGTCCTGCTGGTGGTGGGTGACAACTCCCCCCACGAGGACGCTGTGGTGAGCCACGACCTTTGACTCCTGACCCCACCCGGTGACCCCAGGATGGGTCACATGACCCCACCCCACCCCCCCAGGTGAGGTCACCTGACCTCACCGGTGAGGTCACGTGACACACACACACACGCCCCCAGGTGGAGTGCAACGCCAAGCTTGACCCCACACAGACTTCCTTCCTCAAGGTGACCTTTGACCCCTGACCCTCGACCCCCCTGACCCTCGACCCCCTGACCCCCACCCTGACCTTTGGCCCCCTGACCCCGCCCACTCTCTTGCAGATGGCTGACGGAGGGGGCCAACCCCAGCTTGCCCAGGTGAGGTCAGAGGTTACGGGGGGGCAAAGGTCATGGGGTGGGGTCAAGGGGCGGGGCTCTAAGTCAAAGGTCAGGGGTCAGAAGTCAAAGGGGACTGGCAGGGTGGGAGGGGTCACGGAGGGGCAAGGCGGGGTCGGGGGGGTCATGGGAGGCGGTTAGGGTCAGAGGTCACCGGGTCAGGGGTCACAGGGGGTTAGAGGTCATGGGGTCAGAGGTCATGGGGGGTCAGGGGTCACAGGGGGTCAGAGATCATGGGGTCAGAGGCCATGGGGGTCAGGGGTCACAGGGGTCAGAGGTCACGGGGGTCGGCGGTCACGGGGGGTCAGAGGTCACCGGTACCTGAGGGCAGGGAGGGCAGGGAGGGCAGGGAGGGCCCCTCCCTCTCCCCCTGGCAAAGGGGGTGGGTGTGGCCAAAGAGGGTCTGGGCGTGGCCTGAGGGGGTGGGGGTGGCTGGGCAGGCGTGGCCTTGACCCCAGGCCCCGCCCCCTCCCCGCAGCCGGCCAAGCTGACGGAGGCCTTCAAGTACTTCGTGCAGGGGATGGGCTACAGTGAGTAATGCCCCCCGGGCGGGGCTCGTTAATATTCATGAGCGGGCTCGTTCATAGTCACGAGGGGGCTCGTTAATATTCACGGAGGGCAGCAGTAACGCCCCGCCCCCTCCTCCCCCCCTGCCCCCCCCCCCCCAGTCCCCCATGTCCTGGACCGGCAGCGCCGTGCGGGGTCAGGTAGGGGGTGATGTCATCAGTGATGTCACGCGTGAGGCCACACCCATCCTTCCCCGCCCACGTGTGACGGCACCGCCCCCTTCCCCCACCCCCCCCCCGTGTGAGGTCACGTGTGATGTCACAGGCTCTTCCTCCCTAACGGGGTGGTGCACGGGGGGAGGGGCGTGACCTGGGGTGTGGTCTGAAGGGGGCGTGGCCTTCCAACCAGGGGGCGTGGTCTGCCCCACCCGCTTTGCACTAACCCCACTGGGGGCGTGGCATTGGTGCGGGGGGTGTGGCTTAAGGGGGTGGGAGGGTCTAGGAGCTGGGGGCGTGGCTTAACATCCCTGGGCGTGGCCCGGCACACACCCCACTGCCGCCCCGCCCCTGTGTCTTGGCAGGGGCGTGGCCTAAAGGGAGGGGGCGTGGTTTAGAGTCTGGGGGCGTGGCTTAGAGACTGGGGGCGTTGCCTGGAACACCCCTAACCCCACTGGCTGGGGGGCACGGGTGGGCTTGCCTGGGGGCGTGGCCTAAGGCAAGGGGCGTGGTATAATGACAAGGGGCGTGGCTTAGAGAGCTGGGGGCGTGGCTTGAGGCAGCTCTTCCCTCTCCCTAGGCAGCACAGGGTGGGCGGGTGTGACTCAGAAGGGGCGTGGCCAAAGGGTGGGGCAAGAGGGTGTGTCCAGGGGCGTGGGGGCATGTCTGGGGGGGGGCGTGTGGGCGTGCCCCTGACGCCGGCCCCTCCCCTCCCGGCAGTGGCGGCGTCGGCCATGACGCGTCTCTCCCGTTCCCGCACGTCCTCCCTGGGCGGGGCCGGCGGGGCGGGGGAGGGGGGGCGGGGCCGCAGCCTGTCCCGCGGCAGCGCGGGCGGGGCCCCCCCCGCCCCCTAATTGGAGGGGAGCCGGGGAAGACACGCCCTTCCCCCCCCCCAAAAAAAAAAAACCCGCCCTGCCCCGCCCCTCGCTGAAGAACCGCCTCCCCCGGACAACACCCCGAGGAGCCCCCAGTCCCTCCCAGTCCCCCCCCAGCACCCCCCAACCCCTCCCAGTCCCCCTCCAATCCCCCCCCAGTCCCTCCCAGTCACCCCCAGTATCTCCCAGTGCCCCCCCCAAACACTCCCTGGGATCCCCCCGGTATCTCCCAGTACCCCCCAGTGCCTCCCAGTACCACCCCAAACACCCTCCAGAACCCCCCCCCAAGCCCCCCAAGCCCCCCAGTTCCTCCCAGTATCTCCCAGTTCCCCCCTAAACACTCCCTGAGCTCCCCCCCAGTTCCTCCCAGTCCCTCCCAGTCACCCCCAGTATCTCCCAGTGCCCCCCCAAACCCCTCTGGGACCCCCCCAGTACCTCCCAGTGCCTCCCAGTACCCCCCAATCCCCCCCCAATCCCCCCCCAGTCCCTCCCAGTACGCCCCAAATACTCTCCCAACCCCCCCAGTATCTCCCAGTACCCCCCAAACACTCCCTGGGATCCCCCCCAGTTCCTCCCAGTATCTCCCAGTTCCCCCCAGTTCCTCCCAGTATCTCCCAGTCCCGTCCCCCCCCCGCTACAACCCGTGACCTGCACCTCCGCCGGAGTGACCTCTGACCCCTGACACCGCCGTGACAGCCTTGCCAGCACCGGAAGTGACCTTTAATCCCCCCCCCCCCCCCCCCCGTTAATAAAGGCCGCCGCCCTGCGCCTCCCCCCTCCCCAGTTACCGGCAGGACCCCGCCCCTCACTGCGCATGCGCAGAACACCCCGCGCCGCTCCCCCCTCCCCTCTCTGTGCCGGTCTGCGCATGCGCGACCGCTCCGCGCCGCTCCCCCCTCCCCTCTCTGTGCCGGTCTGCGCATGCGCGACCGCTCCGCGCCGCTCCCCCCTCCCCTCTCTGTGCCGGTCTGCGCATGCGCGACCGCTCCGCGCCGCTCCCCCCTCCCCTCGGGGAGCCGGTCTGCGCATGCGCGACCGCGCCGCGCGCTCGCGCGCGCGCTCTCTCTCTCTCCCCCCCCGCCCCTACGGGAGCTGTTCTGCGCATGCGCGACCGCTCCGCGCCGCTCCCCCCTCCCCTCGGGGAGCCGGCCTGCGCATGCGCGACCGCGCCGCGCTCTCTCTCCCCCCCGCCCCTACGGGAGCTGTTGTGCGCATGCGCGACCGCTCCGCGCCGCTCCCCCTCCCCTCTCTATGCCGGTCTGCGCTCTCCCCCCCCCCGCCCCTACCGGACCTGTTGTGCGCATGCGCGGGCGCTCCGCGCCGCTGCCCCGCCCCTATCGGAGCCAGTCTGCGCATGCGCGGGCGCTCCGCGCCGCTCCCCCCCGCCCCTCTCTGTGCCGGTCTGCGCATGCGCGACCGCGCCGCTCCCCCCCGCCCCTCACGGAGCTGTTATGCGCATGCGCAGCCGCTCCGCGCCGCTCCCCCTCCCCTCTCTACGTCCGTCTGCGCATGCGCGGGCGCTCCGCGCCGCTCCCCCCGCCCCTACCGGACCTGTTGTGCGCATGCGCGACCGCTCCGCGCCGCCCCCCCCCCCTCAGGGAGCCGGTTTGCGCATGCGCAGTGGGCGGGGGGGCACCGAGGAGGGGGCAGGAGGTGAATTTGGGGGGGGGCAGGAAGCAAATTTGGGGGGCAGGAGGCCATATAGGGGGGCAGGACACCAAATTGAGGGGCAAGAGGAGAAGTTGGGGGGCAGGAGGCCATGTTGGGGGCCAGGAGACCAAATTGGGGGGCAGGAGGTGAATTTGGGGGGCAGGAGGTGAATTTAGAGGGCAGAAGGCCATATAGGGGGACAGGAGGTGAATTTGGGGGGCAGGAGACCAAATTGGAGGGCAGAAAGCAAAGTTGGGGGGCAGGAGGCCATGTTGGGGAGCAGGAGGCCAAATTGGGGGGCAGAAAGTGAAGTTGGGGGGCAGGAGGCCACGTTGGGGGGCAGGAGGTGAAGTTGGGGGGCAGGAGGCCATGTTGGGGGCCAGGAGACCAAATTGGGGGGCAGGAGACTAAATTGGGGGGCAGGAGGTGAAGTTGGGGGGCAGGAGGTGAATTTAGAGGGCAGAAGGCCATATAGGGGGACAGGAGGTGAATTTGGGGGGCAGGAGACTAAATTGGGGGGCACGAGGCCATGTTGGGGGCCAGGAGACCAAATTGGGGGGCAGGAGACTAAATTGGGGGGCAGGAGGTGAAGTTGGGAGGGAGGAGGCCATGTTGGGGGGCAGGAGACCAAATTGGGTGGGGAGGAGGTGAAGTTGGGGGGTAGAAGGTGAAGTTGGGGGGCAGGAGACCAAATTGGAGGGCAGAAAGCAAAGTTGGGGGGCAGGAGGCCATGTTGGGGGCAGGAGATCAAATTGGGGGCCAGGAAGCGAAGTTGGGGGGTAGGAGGTGAATTTGGAGGGCAGGAGGCCATGTCGGGGGGATGGAGGCCACGTTGGGGGGCAGGAGACAAAATT
Organism: Buteo buteo; assembly: GCF_964188355.1. NCBI lineage: Eukaryota > Metazoa > Chordata > Aves > Accipitriformes > Accipitridae > Buteo > Buteo buteo. Next base: position 421,744 of record NC_134200.1, read on the forward strand.
GGGGGGCAGGAGGAGAAGTTGGGGGGCAGGAAGCAAAGTTGGGGGGCAGGAGGTGAGGTTGGGGGGCAGGAGGCCATGTTGGGGGGTGGAGGCCACGTTGGGGTGCCATGCAAGAGGCCTCGCCACATTTCCGTCACGGCCTTGACCAACCTCGGCGAGGGAGGACCTGAGATGTCCAATCAGGACGAGGGAGGACCTGAGATATCCAGTCATGACGAAGGAGGACCCGAGGTGTCCAATCAGGACGAGGGAGGACCCGAGGTGTCCAATCAGGACGAGGGAGGACCCAAGGTGTCCAATCAAGACTAGGTAAGACCAGAGCTGACCCATAACGAGCTCCAACCTTCCCCTCCCCCACCCCAACTTGTGGGGCGGCAGCAAACTTGGGTTGGCCAACTTGGTTGACCAATCAAGACCAGAGCTGCCCGCCGCCGCCCGTTCCCGCCCTCTCGCGGCCGTTTCCGCCCCTCAAAACTCATGAGTTTGGGTCTACGGAGATGTTCCTCTCCCCAGAAGACGTTACCGTGACCCAAAGCGACGCCGTCGGCCATCTTGGCTCGGAGTTTTGAGGTTTGGAAGCGAGGTGGGCGGGGGAAGGGATCGAGGAGATGTTTACTGGCACGGGGTGGACCTACAAAGTCAACGGCGGGTCGAGCGGCTTGGAAGGAGAAGGGTTGTCCTCGTCCTTCTCCCCACCGCCGTGGAGAGGTGGTTGGGTCCGGGTGGCCTTCAAGGTCAGCTGATGCTGCTGTTGACGTTGGCCATTGGGTAGGTGCTTGGGTCATCCTTGTTGTGGAGCCCCTTCCAGTGAACGCCACCTGGTCAAGAAGCGACGGGTTTCTCCTTCAACCCTTTGGGCAGCTGAAAAGGCTCATGGGAAGTCCCCCAAACCCGCCCCCTCTTTGGCGCTGGAGGGGCGGGTGGTCCCTTGCCCGCAGTTGAAGAACCCGGGAAGGCTTCTCGGACGACTTTGGGCCGTCTCCGCCCCTCGTGGGTGACGTTTTGGGGGGAAGGCGCTTGGGATTAGTCAATATTTTGGGGACTTGGGCGTGGAGGAGAAGAGCGTGGTCCCCAACCTGACGGCTTCTTCTCCCGGGTGTCACCGCGTCCTTTCCCCTCCTTTTATATCACTTTATATCTTTTTCTACTCTGACCCATCGTCCATCTTCCACCCCCACCGCTCACCTCTCCGCTTCCGACAGAAGCAAACGACCAATAGGAGCCCCAGGAGCAACGTGGCGGCGCCGGCGGCGCAACCGGCCACCAATGGGATGAGCTGAGACCGGGCTGGTTGAAAGAAGAGAGACCGCCAAAAAAAACAGGTAAGCGACGTCCACCACCCCACCAAGTTCTCCCCCTTTCCCTCTTGGTGACCCCCAAGTTGGGGGTCCACCTGGTGTCCACCCCATAGGTCAGGAGACACCAAATTGCCCCACCTCACCTCCAAAAAAACCCATTTTCTCCCAGTTTTGGGCCCCGATGTGCCATCAGAAGGTCTTTTTAGCCAATGACATCCCTCAACCCCCTCCCCAGGACTTTGCAAGCAACATGAAGATCCCCCAGGTCTTCAGGACATGGGTTGGGTGGGCAGGAGGACCTCACCTTGCATGAGGACCATCATAGTTTGGCCAAACGAGGATGGGATCCACCCATCCACCTCCAAAAAACCCTATTTTCCCCCAATTTTGGGCCCCGATGTGCCATCAGAAGGTCTTTCCAGCCAATGAGGTCCCTCACAACCCCCCCCAAGCTTGACACAGACCATGCGAGCAACGTGAACGTCCCCGAGGTCTTCAGGACATGGGTTGGGTGGGCAGGAGGACCTCACCTTGCGTGAGGACCATCATAGTTTGGCTGAAAGGGGATGGGATCCACCCATCCACCTCCAAAAAACCCCATTTTCCCCCAATTTTGGGGCGCCTGTGTGCCATCAGAAGGTTTTTCCAGCCAATGACGTCCCTCACCCCCCTCCCCAAGACTTTGCGAGCAACGTGAAGGTCCCCGAGGTCTTCAGGACATGGGTTGGGTGGGCAGGAGGACCTCACCTTGCATGAGGACCATCATAGTTTGGCCAAACGAGGATGGGATCCACCCATCCACCTCCAAAAAACCCCATTTTCCCCCAATTTTGGGGCGCCTGTGTGCCATCAGAAGGTCTTTCCAGCCAATGAGGTCCCTCACAACCCCCCCCAAGCTTGACACAGACCATGCGAGCAACGTGAACGTCCCCGAGGTCTTCAGGACATGGGTTGGGTGGGCAGGAGGACCTTACCTTGCGTGAGGACCATCATAGTTTGGCTGAAAGGGGATGGGATCCACCCATCCACCTCCAAAAAACCCCATTTTCCCCCAATTTTGGGGCACCTGTGTGCCATCAGAAGGTTTTTCCAGCCAATGACGTCCCTCACCCCCCTCCCCAAGACTTTGCGAGCAACGTGAAGGTCCCCGAGGTCTTCAGGACATGGGTTGGGTGGGCAGGAGGACCTCACCTTGCGTGAGGACCATCATGGTTTGGCTGAACGGCGACGAGATCCACGTATCGCTGACCCTCTCCTCGTACCGACAGGTGAACTGGCCGGTGGCGACGGTGTCTGTGGCCTCGGGGATGTTGTAGAGCGAGCGGTCCTTCGTGGCCATCTCCGAAAATTGCTCGGCGCCGTCTTTGTAGAAGAAAAATTTCCGTTGGGCGGTGGGGCCGTTGGCCACGCAGGTGAGGAGCAAGGGGTTGCCGTCAACGACTTCTCCGGATGGGGGGTCCAGGAGCAAAGCAGGCTGGGAGGGACAATCTGGTGAGACAGGGAAGATGGGTTGGGAGAGAAGCGAAGTCATCTTCACACAAAGGTGAAGGTCATCACCGCGGAAAGATGGAACTCATCCTCACGAGGAGATGAAGTTCATCGTCGCGAGGCGAAACGCATCGTCACCAAAAGATGGAGCTCGTCGTCGCGAGACGATGAAAAGCATCGTCGCGAGGGGATGAAATTCATCTTCACAAGATGGAACTCATTGTCATGAGAAAATGAAACTCATGAGAAGATGAAACTCCTCGTCACGAGAAAATGAAATTCATCATCATGAGAAGATGAAACTCATGCCATGAGAAGATGCAACTCATCGTCGTGAGAAGATGAACTTCATCGTCACGAGATGAAACTCATCGTCATGAGAAGATGAAACTCATGAGAAGATGCAGCTCATCATCATCATGAGATGAAACTCATCGTCACGAGAAGATGAAACTCATCGTCACAAGAAGATGAATCTTATCGTCGTGAGAAAATGAAACTCCTTGTCACGAGAAAATGAAACTCCTCGTCACGAGGAGATGAAATTCATCGTCATGAGATGAAACTCATCGTCGTGAACCTCCTGAACTCATCTGCCACCTCATTTTGGCGAGCCTGCGGGTCCACCAAGACCTCGGCGCTCGGGAACAGCTTTTGAGGGTGGGGGTTGGCCATTTCAGAAGACCCAGAGGCTGCGTTTAAGCGATTTCGGTTGTCCTCCGTGGGAGAGGGATGAAAACCGGCTGGTTTCAACCATTTTTCCCCTACTGTTTTCCCCAATTTTGGAATCTTTGGCCTGAATTTGAGGGTAAATTTCTGAAGACCCCCACCCCTCGCTGGGAGACCCCAGGGCAGACCTACCCTTCACGGTAACGTCCACGGCTTCGCTTTGGGGTGACGGCACCCACGTCCCGCCCACCTCCTCCTCCACCTCGCAGCTGAATTTCCCGCTGAAGCTCCTGGGGCTTTGCGGGAAGAGGAGCTCGGAGGAATTCCCAGCATCCCTGGTTATTGAGCCCGCTTGGCCTGGTGGGATCTTCACCCCGTTCCTGTAGAAGCCAAACCTCAGCCTGAAGTCGTCTCTGGAGGTGACGCAGGTGAGACGTAAGGGGCGGTCTTCGCTCACCACCCCTGAGGGAGGGTCTACTCCCAAGCGGGGAGCCGAAGCGGGCTCTGGGGAGAAAAATTGGGGGAAAAACACCTGAATAATGGCAATTCTGGGCGAGGGAAGACCAACCGTTGGGTGCACGGGTGGGGGTTTAGGCGGGGCGGGAGGAAGAGGCGGCCAAAGCTTGGCTTCCAGTCAACGCAAGCCAAACCGAGGCGTCACGGTAACCTAGACGGGTGTTGTGGTCGCTTCCCCGAGCCGGCGGCCCCTTCCCCGTGCGCCCGGAAAGGCTGGATTCGTCCCCAAAACTGTGCCGCTACCTTTCACGAGGACTTCCACGGCTTGGCTGCGGTAGGACGGGATCCAGCGGCCTTCGGTTTTCTCGTCGTAACCGCAGGTGAAGTTGCCGGTGTCGTTCTGGCTGCTCTTCTCCACCTGGAAGCGAGCTTCGATGTAGCTCGAGTTTGAATTGCCCCAGTTGGTGACCTCGACCTTCTTCTTGTAGAAATGAAACCTCCGCTCCGCATCCCCTGCCGGGGCCGTGCAGAGGAAGACGAGAGGTTGGCCTTCGATCGTGACGCCGGTTGAAGAATTCAAGGCCAACGTGGGTTGAGGCGGATGGTCTGAAGGTGAAAGAAGAAACCCCCAAATCGGCGTTTTTAAGGGCTCAGCTCTTCCGCCAACCCAGTTCCGTCTCCGCGGACCTCAACGGGGAGTTGAGGCGGTGAATTTGGCTTCGCGACGTTCAAATTTCGGGAGAAAAAGTGCCCGTTCGGGGCTCGGAGGAAAGTACGTGCCGATGGACGGCGGTGGGATGGAGAAGTCGAGGGGGGAGGAGGCAAAGGGGGCAACGTCTCACCTACCTTTAACGCTGAGGAAGATGAAGCTGCTCTCCTGGGAGCGGACGGGTCGGCGGAACCGGTTGATGACGGTGTACGTGCAAGCGTGCAACCCCCCGTCCTTCGGCCCCGTGATGTTGAAGCGGTAGGTGTAGCTCCTCCTCGACGTCCTGACGTCCACGGCCCAGCCGCTTGTCCCCAAAAACTGAAAACCTTGCATCCGGTCCTTCGACCAGGGAGCCACGCATCGGATGGAGACGGTGTCTCCGATGAGATACTGCGTTTTTTCCGGCGTGGCGGTGATGTTGGGAGGAGGAGGAGGAAGGTCTGGGGAGGAGGGGAGAAAGTGAGTCTACGCGCCGCAGGTGGGAGCTGGGAGATGTCGCCGAGCCTTTGAGGTGAGGTGGGACCTGGTTGGACGCGACCGCCGCCGTCGCCTTGGTGCCGAGGTGGGGGAGATCTTTTTGAGGGCCCCGAATTATTTAGGTCAAATGAAGGTTTCCACCCCAAAATGCTCCTCGAGGAGGGGCGGGGTTGGGCGGCTTTCATGGGTTATTTGTCCTACCAGAGCTATCGACTGGGCCGAGAAGCCAAGCTTGGACCAGGTGGGGCAGAAACCACCCGATTCTTCTCAAAATTGGTATTTTGGTGGCTGGAGGAGCTCAGAGAGGAGCAGATGGAGGAGAAACAACCCAATTCACCTCAAAATTGATATTTTGGTGGATGGAGGAGCTCAGAGAGGAGCAGATGGAGAAGAATCCACCCAATTCACATCAAAATTGATATTTTGGTGGATGGAGGAGCTGATGGAACAGAAACCACCCGATTCACCTCAAAATTGGTATTTTGGTGGCTGGAGGAGCTCAGAGAGGAGCAGAAACCACCCGATCCACCTCAAAATTGGTATTTTGGTGGCTGGAGGAGCTCAGAGAGGAGCAGATGGAGAAGAATCCACCCAATTCACATCAAAATTGATATTTTGGTGGCTGGAGGAGCTCAGAGAGGAGCAGAAACCACCCGATTCTTCTCAAAATTGGTATTTTGGTGGCTGGAGGAGCTCAGAGAGGAGCAGAAACCACCCAGTTCACCTCAAAATTGATATTTTGGTGGAGGGAGGAGATTTCATCACCTGGATCGTCATCGATGTCCCACCAACCCATTGTGCCCACGGTCAAACCAACTGGGGGGTTTGTTCCGCCACGAGCCTCGTCGGCTCGGGTGGTTGGGTGACTCCCGAGGTGAGACCTCGGTGGGTTTAGCACTGAGGTGTGTGGGGTTTTGGGGTAAAAGATGGCGATTTGGGTGGTCAGAGGGGTCCAGATGGTCACGTGACCCAGCGGGGAGGTGGAAATGAGTTGTGTCCCCCCCAAATTTGTTACCTGCAGGTGATCCCAGTGGGAGAAGTATCTGGAGGGAGGCTGGAAGAGAGAAAGAGATGAGTGAGAGAGGAGGATGATGGGGGGGGAAGTGCCGAAAGGGTGGGGAAGAGCAGGAGGAAGGGGGAAGGGGGGAGGAAATACGGGTTTATTGACGTGGAGGAGGGAAGGAAGGGTGGGAGAGAGAAAGAGAAAGAAGGCGAGGAGGGGAAAGGAAGAAGGATGAAAAGGAGAAATTAAGAAGGAAAAAGAAAAAAGGGAAAGGAAAAGGACAAAGGAAAAGGAAAAATTAAAAAAAAAAACAAAACCAAGAAATTAAAAGAAAAAAATTTTAAAAAGGAAAAGAAATGAAAAAGGAAAAGAAAAATTAAAAAAAGAAGAAAAATGAATAAGGAAAAATGAAAAAGGAAAAATGAAAACAGGCAAATGAAAAAAGGAAAAGAAAAAGGGAAAGGGAAGGAAAAAGAAAGAAAAAAGGAAAAGAAACAAAATGGTAAAGGAAAAAAGACAGAAGAAAGAGAAGAAAAAGAATAAGAAAAAGAAAAAACAAGGAAAGGTAAAAAAGTGAAAGGAAAAAGAAAAAAAGGGAAGAAAGATAAAGGAAAAGAAAAACCTGAGAAAAAGAAAAATAATAAGAAAAAGAAAAAAACCCAAACAAAAAAAGGGAGACTGAGGTGATATTTAGACAAAGCCAAAAGTGATCGAATGCAAAACACGAATCGCAAAGGACCAAAGAAGTCACGGCCCCGATGACGACTGATGGAGGAGGAATGGTGGGATGGGAGGGAAAAGAGGGGGAAAATAGCAAAGAAATGGGGAAAAAAGCAAAGAAATTGGGGAAAAAAGTGAAGAAATGGGGGAAGAAAGTGAATGTTGGGGGAAAGAGATGAGGATACGGGGAAGAAAAGTGCAGAAAAAAGGGAAGAGTCGGAGAAATTGATGTAGAAAGACGGAGGAAGGAGGGAGGAGTTGGCCCAGTGGGCACGGAAACGGGTGGAAAAAGGAAGGGATAGGGAAAAAAGAGAGGGATGGACGCGTATGGAGAGGAGGAGGAGGAGGAGGAGGAGGAGGACTCACCGAGCAGAGGGACGAGGCGAAGGGGCCCCATTTCGGGTGGTGTCCTCCTCTTTCTGTGATGACAAGAACATCTCCTTCCCCTTCGGTCCAGCCTGGTGGCACGGCCGTCACATGAGCCCGGTTGCTACGGAACGGCGGAAACCAACAGAAAAAGGGGAAAAAAAAAACCCAAAACCAAATGAACCAAAAAATTGCAACATCTTCTCCACGGTCACGGTCGATCCGAGCATCTCCTTGGTGTCGCCGGTGTCCCCTTTGGGTGTCGCGCTGGGATTTCTCACCGCTTTCGGCTGCCCCATCAGCGACGGGGTGGGTTTGGCCTCAAAATTGGGTGCGGGAGATGCGTTTTTTGGGGGGGGAGGAAGAAAAAAACACCCAAAGTTGGGAGAAAGGCCGCTCCCAGTTTGCCTCCGTTGGCCGATTCTCAACTGGAGCTCTTGGCTTGTCCCCAGCCTGCAGGAAGACACCGGTGATGGTGCACCGTTTTGGTTGGATGCCTAGTTTTGAGCTTGGTTTTGAGGGGATAACCCCGAATTTGGTTGGTTTAACTAGCTGGAGCTTCTTTGAGGCTCCAGAAGAGGTTTTTTGGGGTGAGAAAAAGGGTGAAAACGGGCGGCTCAGGTCTTTACGGAGCGGCCGGGATGTGGTGGGCCTTCTAAATGGGGTTAAAAAGTGACTTTTAGTGATTGTCCTCAGGCACAGATGACCACGATAAATATCTGGGGAGCGATGGCTCAACCCATCCCGGAGAAGAGGCTCCAGCCAACCTCGTTTGAGCGAGCAGGGACTTGTCGCCCGGTCGCCCGCGCGGTCACTGTGGTGGGTCCATCTTATTTCAGAGGTTCTTTGGTTGTTAAAGCGACCAAAAAAAACACAACCCGGCCTGACGCAACCGCGAGGACCAGAAATAACCCTTCCTCCCCTCGGTAGCATCTGCTGACCTCTCAGTTTACCGATCCGGTCGGAGGAAATAAATACAAGTTTTACTTCCCAATTCTTGAGGAACCTCATCCATGAGGCAGAACTTCGCTTTCGCAAGTCAACCCCTTGCACAGTTCTTCCTGGCTTCCCTGTTTCCGATGAAATGGTGACTCATAGTTTTTAGCGAGGAGTTGTCCGGGTTTTTTTTTTTTTTGAAAACCATTGAAATCCAGGCGACGGGTTGAAATGGGAAGTTCTGGAGGACCGTCGGTGGTGAGACGAAGGGTAATGAATCATCCCTGGCTCCGTGTCGTGCCCCTCTCCTGAATTCCTGGTGGTGTGGGAGGTTGGGAAGTTCTTGGAAGGCGAGTTGAGGGCTCCAAGACGTGACGTCGTCATTGTCACTAAGGGGCTTCCAGGAGGCAATGAGGTCATCATTGGTGGGCTCCAAGACTCAACGTGGTCATCGTCACCGGTGGGCCTGAGGCACAACATGGTTGCCGTCACCGTTGGGCTTGAAGACTCAACATGGTCATCATCACCGGTGGGCTGCAAGACTCACTGTGGTCACCGTCACCGGTGGGCTCCAAGGCACAACGTGATCATCATCACCAGTGGGCTCAAAGACTCAACGTGGTCACCGTCACCGGTGGGCTCCAAGACTCAACATTGTCATTGTCACCAGTGGGCTCCAAGACTCAACGTTGTCATCGTCACCAGTGGGCTCCAAGACTCAATGTGGTCATCGTCACCAGTGGGCCTGAGGCACAACGTGGTTGCCGTCACCCTTGGGCTCAAAGACTCAACATGATCGTCATCACCAGTGGGCTCCAAGACTCACTGTGGTCATCATCACCGGTGGGCTCCAAGGCACAACATGATGATCATCACCAGTGGGCTCAAAGACTCAACGTGGTCATCGTCACTGGTGGGCTCCAAGGCACAACGTGGTCATTGTCACCAGTGGGCCTGAGGCACAACGTGGTTGCCATCACTGTTGGGCTCGAAGACTCAACGTGATCATCGTCACCAGTGGGCTCCAAGGCACAACGTGATCATCGTCACCAGTGGGCTCCAAGACTCAACGTTGTCATCGTCACCGGTGGGCTCCAAGACGCAACGCTCAGCCCCGCTCTCTCCTGCCCCATCCCCCGAGCCAACCCCTTCCCCCCAGCGTTTCCTTCTTCACCGGGACCCCCAGAAATGTCCCCCGGACCCCAACTCCAGGAGCCGCACAGGCAGGGAGCTGCTCCTCGGTGTCCCCCTCTTGTCTCACAGCGTCCCCGACCTTCTGGGAAGGTGGAACCTGCCGCCGGAGTTTTCCTTGGAGGGTCTGAGGGTGGAAGAAGAAGCCGAACGTGTCCGGATTGGGGAGGAGAAAGGAGGAAGGTGATGGACAGATGAGGAAGGTGAACTGCAACGGAGAAGTTTTATTTTTTTTATTACTTTGATGCTGTGCATCCAGATTTAGTCTTATTAAAAGTCTGGGGAGAGGCGGCGGGAGGGCTTTAAGCCAGAACTTGGATTTGCCGGCCCCGGTGTCTCCCCGAGGCTGACAGCGGGGAGCGGAGCGCCAAAAACGTGGCAGCGGGGACGGGGAGTGTTTTGGGGGGACAGCGGGCTTGGCTTCGGGCTTTGTGACTGCAAAAGCCCGTGATTCCTTGGGGAACGTTTCTACCGACGGGAAATGTTTCCATCCTGCCAGCCACGATTTCCACAAAAAAGGGGTTGGTTCTCTGCGAGGTCCCGCGATGGAGCCCGGTGGGAGCACCCATCTGCGGAAAAAAAAAAAAAGGACTGAACTGCAAGGTTCAAGCAAACGACTTATTTGAATTTCACTTACAGACTGAGCACGCCACTATTGCAGGTTTTTCCAGATTTTTTTTTTTTTTTTTGACCTTGCTTCCTTAGCAACTGAATAGTTGTGGACACGTATTTATCTAACGGTCGCAAGAGCATTCCAGACGCCTTTAGAAGACCTTGAACAGAATAAACAAGAAGACAAAAAAAAAAAAAAGAAAGATGCCAATTAGAAGAACACAGGCGCGCATTGCACGATAAAGGGAACTTGGCACAAAGAATCTCAATTCGGCACTTTATCTTAGCCAATTAGCCAAGGTTCACGTGTTTTAGTTGGTATAACCAATTATGTCCTATGTTTATGCGCGTGTGGAGTTGGTATGACTTTTTTTTATGCTTGTGCGCGTGTACAGTGACTTTGCAGAATATGTGATTATAAATACGTGCGTGTTTTAGCAATAAACGTCGTCTGCTTTTTCGTGTCCTATTTTCCAGGCGTCCCTTAATCTACGGTTTTCCTCCTAGGGAGGGTGAGTCGGGCCCGGTGTTAGTCAGCAGAATTTGCTGCTGGTGGACTCTCAGTTAGCGAATTTTAGGAATATCTCTGCGGTGCCGCTTTTGGGAGCTTCTCCTTGGAAACCGAGGCAAGAGACGCCTTTCCCACGGTGCAGAAGAAACTGCGTAGACTTGTGCGTACTGTCTAGGTCACGCGAGTAAAGCCAGATGCCAGCCAGAGATCGGGAGCGTGTTCACGTTTCTCCCCGATGAGTCAAATGTCCTATTTTTCATGGGTTTCTCATAGGAATAAGAATCGTGAGCGGGCACAGAAGGGTTTCTGTACTGCGCCTGGCTGGGATACAGGTAATTTTTTTGTCATCGCAGCCTGCACGGTGCTGGTTTTTTGTTTTTTTAAACCGGTTTAGCTACTGCTGAGCAGTGCTTACGCAGAACCAAGATCTTCTCTGTTGCTCACTCTGCTGCCACATCAGTTGGTTTCCTTTTTTATTCCCTGCACTCGTTAAACTGTCTTTATCTCGACTCCCTTAGGTCGCAGCCTAAGGAAAAACAGAGTTTCCTGGGTCTCGGAGTAATTCTAGAGCTAAAGTGGCGACAGACATCAACTCTACGTCAGATAATACCGTGCCAACGCTCATCGCTGACCCAAGAAGACGTGCTCCTCCCGTCCTACCCAAGGGTTTCAAATCCAACACGCTTTCTTCCTAAAGCGGGACGCTACCTTATTTACTCGTAACGCCGTTCCTGCGTTCCTCGTTTGGGAGCACCAGAGCTTTTTGGGTACTGTTGGTCACCACGGTTTGCGTGAGAAGGAAAATAAACCATAGAACAGACGGCGAGAAATTTAACCTGCCGTGGAGGTAGCGATGGTGAACAAGTACGATTTTGTGCTTTACAAAGCGTCATTTTTAAAATTCAACCCTGAGTTTTCCAAGTGTAAACCCTTATTTTTGTAATGTGAGCCTCAATCTTAGGGCAAAAAGCATAAATTTAAAAGACCAAAGCCTACTTTTGGGGGTGCAAACAGTGATTTTTAAGGTCCAGACCCACATATATGGAGTACAAAAACTAATTTATTAGCTCCAAGGTCAGTTTTTAAGGTTCAGAGACTCATTTTAAGGGCCCAGAGCATCATTTTTAAGCCCCAAAGTCTGATCTGGAAGGACCAAAGCCTCATTTGTAGAGTCTAAATCCAAATTTATACAGTCCAAAGCCTTATTTTTACTTTTCCAAACTTAGTTTTGCCTTCCAAAGCTTCATTTTAGTTTCCCAAACCTTCATTTTTAGGGTGCAAAGGCTCAGCGTTAGTTTGCATAGTCTCATTTTCAGGGTCCAAAGCCTCTTTTTTAGGATCCAGACAGGCATTTTTAGGGTCCAAGCTGCATCTGGAGTGTCCAAACCCTCATTTGGAGGGTCCAAACCCCACTTTTAGGACTCAAAGCCTCATGCTTCGGTCCCAAAGCCTCATTTTTAGGGTCCAAAGCTTTGATTCTAGGGTTGAAAGACTTCAATTGTAGGGTCCCAACCCTCATTTTAAGGTACAAACTCCTCACTTCGGGCTCAAAGCCTCATTTCCTTAATGTCCAAGGCATTGAGCGTCCAAAGACCCATTTGTAGGGTCCAAAGCCCCGTTCTAGGGCCAAAATCCTTGGTTTTAGGCTTTAAAAATGGCCCTTTGGGAATGTTGACTCATATGGACCTTGGCAATATGAAAGAGGGGGGTCTCAGCATTTTCCGGGCCCCCACCGCCTGCGGCGGTCTGAGCCTCTCCCAGCTCTTTCTGGAAGACGGAGATCGCCGCGGGAAGGGGTTACTGGGAGGAGATACTGGTCCGGCCAACTTGGGAGGATCCGTACCAGTTCCTCGTGCTCCTAGTTAGTGCACGACAAGAAGAGGGTGGAAGAAGACCAAGCCACCTTGCCAGAGGTGGCCATCAGGTTCATCGGTGGGCTACGGTCCCCAGGGTCCCACCACCGCGTTGGCAGCAAGGGCTCGGCACCCGAGGAACCGGAGCGAGGGCAGAAACCGCGGGATATCTGCGACGGCGAGGAGGGGCAGGGGACCGGAGCCTGGGCAGGGTGCCGTGGTTTGGGGGGGACTCCTGGGGGTCTCTGCAGGCAGTGGGGCGGGGGGGGGTCACGTCTACTCTGGTTCCTTCTCTTGCAGCTCTCCTGCCCTTGGCGAAAGATCCGGAACTTTTGGTCAGGATTCCGGCGGCGATCTTCGTCCTGATAAGAGAGATGCCAACCTCAGGATCACTGATGCTGCTGGCCCCTGGTGAGCCCTGAAGAAGTGAAATCCTCTGGAAAACAGCTGTATTTTAATAAATCTGGGGTTTTTTTAATAAAGCTGGAACAACAAGCCCAGTCCCGTGCTGTCCTTCCCATGGAGAACACCCAGAGCGTGTTGAGCAGACGGTGTCATTCCCGGTTTGTGCTGCTGCCCTGCAGGACAGCAGACCGGGACCCAGGGTGTCCTTGCGGAAAAATCCCGGCTGCTCCGCTAGAACCCGGAGAGGAGGAGGAGGAGAGAAGCTTTAGCCCAGCCTGCCCCTCCCGAGACATCTCAAAAAGTCTCAGGAGTGCCTCGAAAAGGCACCCGTGCTCTGCCAAGCTGGCAAATTGTCATTTGTCCTGGCATCAAAACCCTCTCTAGATCATTTTCTTCACGGTAGCTGGCATGGGGCTATGTTTGGAGCAAGAACAAGGGGTTATACCAGATGTCCCGAGTGGGGACAGCCCAAAACTGCCTCCAGCCACCTCGAGTGGGAATCTGGCAAAGCTGCGGCTGGTAGAACGTTGACAAATCCTGGAGGCAGGAGAAAAGGCCGGTCACAAGCGGTGTTCCCCAGGGCTCAGTATTGGGGCCGGTTCCGTTTAATATCTTTACCAACGATTTGGATGAGGGGATGGCGTGCTCCCTCAGCAAGTTTGGCGACGACGCCAAGTTGGGAGGGAGGGTTGATCTGCTCAAACATAGGAAGGGTCTACAGGGGGATCTGGAGAGGCTGGATCGATGGGACGAGGCCAATCGTATGAGGTTCAACAAGTGCCGGGTCCTGCGCTTGGGTCACAACAAATCCATGGAACGCTACAGGTTTGGGGAAGAGCGGCTGGAAAACTGCCCGGCAGAGAAAGACCTGGGGGTGTTGGTCGACAGCCGGCTGAAGGTGAGCCAGCAGTGTGCCCAGGTGGCCAAGAAGGCCAACGGCATCCTGGCCTCTATCAGAAATGGTGTGGCCAGCGGGAGCAGGGGGGTGGTTGTCCCCCTGTACTGGGCACCGGTGAGGTGACACCTCGAGTCCTGGGTTCTGTTTTGGGCCCCTCGCTACGGGAAAGACGTTGAGGTGCTGGAGCGTGTCCAGAGAAGGGCAACCAAGGTGGTGAGGGGCCTGGAGAACGAGGAGAAGGGTCTGGAGAACTTACGAGGAGCCGCTGAGGGAACCGGGGCTGTTCAGTCTGGAGAAGAGGAGGGTGAGGGGAGACCTGATCGCTCTCTACAACTACCTGAAAGGAGGGTGTAGTGAGGTGGGTGCTGGTCTCTACTATCAAGTAACTAGGGGTAAGAGGAGAGAAAATGGCCTCAAGTTGCGCCAGGGGAGGTTTAGTTTGGATATTAGAAAAAAATCCTTTACTGGAAGGGTTCTAGGGCGTTGGAACAGGCTGCCCAGGGAAGCGGTGGGGTCACCATCCCTGGAGGGGTTCCAAAAGCGCGTAGACGAGGCACTTTGAGACGTGGTTTAGTGGCCATGGTTGCCGGTTGGACTCAATGACCTTGAAGGTCTTTTCCAACCTAAATGATTCTGATTCTACGAACTGCGAAGGTGCTAAAAAGCCACGTACAAACGTTTTTTTGGAGCTCGAGGGTGAGAGAGAGCAGCTGGGTGGGGGCCTGGCAGCCAACCAAGGTCAACCCAGCGCAGGCGTTGAAGACGTTTCTTTGGCAGCGCCCGTTCAGAGTCGGCCTGTGGCCGACCGTCCTTAGAACTTCAAAATCCCCACTAGGCTTCCCATCGCTATCTCGAGGGGCAGATTAAAAATCCATTGGAAATAAACCCGCGAGAGACCACGCGCTTCGCTACGCGAACCTCTTCGGACGCAATCCTGGACCTGGGAAGAGCGGAAAAGAAATCCAAGGTCAACTTGGGTGTGAAGACGCATCGTTACGGCCCTGGGCAGCTTTTTATTCATCTGGTTGGTGCCGCTCGGGGAAGACGTGGGAGCTCTGTTCAAGGGATGAACAGCAGTATGTGGGGAAGCCCAGTGGCTCCCAGTTGCTGGCTACCGGAGGTGCCGGGGCCGTGGCCGCAGCCCCCGTGTCACAAAGGGGCAGCGATGCGACGCCCGCCCGGCGTTTGTGACCTCACCTCGCCACGGCTTTGGCATCCCAAAAAGCGAGCCAGGGGCAGCCAGTTGGGCTGAGCTGGCCTTCGGGAGAGCTCGGCTCCTTCCTCTGCTCCTTGAGTACCTGCTGGTTTGGGTTTTTTTTTTTCCCAACCATTTATCGTTTACTGTTCGCTTCTTCTCAACCGCCATCCTCGCACAAAGGTAATTACGGTTTGACTTTCAGGATAGATTATAGAGTGGGTAAATACGGGATAAAAGTATAGGCTGGTCTGTACCGTCGGAGCTGTAGGCTGAGCTGTTGCACCTTGACGGGCTGGCCAGAGGTGGGCGACGGGCAGAGCTCCCGTTTGCTAATTATTATTTCTTTATCATAGGTAAGTAGAGGGGGTGGTAGCGTAGTCCGAGGCGTTGGGCTCAGCCTAGAACGGCAAGAAGCCCACCGCGATGGATGCGGTCGGAAAAGAGGCAGAAAAGGAGCACGGCAAAGGCAGACGTTAAAGTAGCGGCCGAAAGGTTTTTAATCATTTTGTTGAGTTACGATTATTTCTTTGCCATCAGGTGACGGGATTTGCGCCGGTCTTGTCTTTCCGGAGCGTGTCCTGAGATCCTTTGTCATCCCGAGCTTTGCCCTCTGTTCCGGCGAGGAGCGATGGCCGTGACGGGGAACGAGTCCTGTGAGTAACACCTTCGGCAGCAGGCTTGGGTTTTGGGAATTCCCAAAAGCAACGGAGGTGGCTGGTGCTCCGTCCCTAAATGTTGAGGTCCTGACAACCGAGAGGGAATTCTGGGGCGTTTCCTGACGGCACCCAGACTTACCCAGTGTTTTCAAACAGGGAGACACGGTTTTTGTCACTGCTCTGCCACTGTGTACAGTCTTCGAAAGAAGACATTGCTCGTAGAAAGATCTGACATTAGTAGGGTTACCTCCCGGGGTTGTTTTCCTGAAATTACAGTCAGGAAAAGGGAAGGCTTGATACTGCAGTTCAAGACTCTAGAGGGAAAGGAAGGTAGAAGTCCGAGTGTGGGTTTGTTGGACTTTAGGGAAAGCAAGCAGGGCAACACGTTGTTTCCCAAAACTCTTTCTTGACCAGAAAAATTTCGATGGCAGCGTTAGGCTTCCCCTGATGCTTCCAGGTTGGATGTTTAAGCTGGTTGTCCTCCTGTCGAGAACTCAACTTTTTTCCCATGTGCTTCCGTGCAACAATATTGTCTCATCC
The DNA here is from genome assembly GCF_964188355.1 of Buteo buteo. Classification (NCBI taxonomy): domain Eukaryota; kingdom Metazoa; phylum Chordata; class Aves; order Accipitriformes; family Accipitridae; genus Buteo; species Buteo buteo. Next base: position 437,730 of record NC_134200.1, read on the forward strand.
CTTTTCAAATGTCGTTTCCCTGCAGTCGTCACTGAGGGGATGGCTCCGCCGCAAAGGATCCTTTTTCCACCGGAGAGGATTTACATGGACTGGCAGCAGCGATGGAGAGCTGGAGCCGGACTCCACAACCCGGGCAATCTGTGTTTCCTCAACTCCATCCTGCAGTGCCTGACCTACACCCCCCCTCTGGCCAACTACCTGCTGTCTCGTGAGCACAGCCAGTCGTGTGAGTACTTTGAGGAATGTCTCCTTGTCAACCTGCCAGGCACTTCCCCAGGATTCCAAGAATCTGGAATTTAAGAGAAAAAAAGCGGCCCTTCTTTCCCAATTCCCCCCCCCCGAGTTGGTCGTCTTTGAACGCTCAAGCCTAGAAGGCACTTGTCGTATCGAGCCGTGTTCATCTTCAGAAGGGCACCCCTTTCTAGCCCCAGGTCTTGGTCCCTATTCCTGCAGGTTAAACCCTCTTTGGGTATTGAAATATTCTGTCAGCTTAATATCCCTCTGAAGAAAGTTTTCCCTGCACTAAAACGGCCTGGGCTTGTTGGGATGGGGAGACTTAGAACTTCAAAATCCCCACTAGGTTTCCCATCGCTGTGGATGTTTCGCTCACCCAAGGCTCTTGCGTCCCTCCTTTCCTCTTCAGGTCGCCAGCGAGGCTTCTGCGTGATGTGTAGAATGGAAAGCCACGTTAACAGAGTCCTGCGCTCCTCGGGCAGTGCCATCTACCCTTCAGCTGTCATCAGCGTTCTCTCACGTGAGTCATCTCAGGGGCTTGGACGAGTTTTCTTCTGTTCTTGTAGGACAAAGCTACTAACTTCTTCTTTTTTAGTAATAGGAGAACATTTCCAGCTTGGCATGCAGGAGGATGCCCACGAGTTCTTACGTTACACTGTTGACGCCATGCAGAGAGCTTGTCTGAATGGAATCGGCAAGTAAGCACCAGCAAATTAATTTTGCGATGTTCCCAAGCCCTTCGGACTCCTCGGTGTAGTGCCATCAAGGAAAAACTACGCCCAGGGCTTTCACACCTGGAGGAGATGATAATAACTCTCTGCCTTACCATTTATTTCCAGCTTGGACATCTCTTCTGAATCGACTACCATCGTCCACCAAATATTTGGGGGCTTTCTGCGATCCAGAGGTACTTTTCCACAAGCGTTGCTCTCCTTGGAATTGTCCGTGTCCTTCTGTCTGCCTGTGATGAGCAGCCGATGGTGTGACTGCCGTAGTAGGTGTGAAGGACGCAGAGCGGCACAGCCGGTTGACTTCCCCCATCCCTGAGCATTTTGAATTTCCTTCCAGTCACCTGCTCCAGCTGCAAAGCGGTTTCCGATTCCTACGAGGCCTTTCTGGATATTCCTTTGGATATCAAAGTAAGGGAGTTTGTAATCGTGCTTCGAGATGTCGCCAAGGCCCCCGTAGATTTCCAGAATCAACACGGTTGCTTTAAAAAAACGCGTACTGCGAACACAAGAGAGCGTGGCGGCGGAACGGAAGGATCCCTCTGCATCCTTCTTCTTTTTGCCCTCCCTCGACACCTGTCGCACCCCTAGGCTGACAGGTTGTATTATTTTCGTTATCGATGACCTTGCACACCATCGGTAGCTGAACCGAGCAGTGGCACAGAGACGTAACTCTTGATAGCCGAGGGAATTGAGGGAAATATTCGGCATCGTACCCTCTTTCTGCCTCCTCGCGGGTCCACAGCGTCTCTCCTCAGCGTCAGCTCCCTGGGTCGTCTTGTCAACTCCTGATAAAGTGTTTGGGCGAGGACTTTTCCCGGAGATCAGTATTTCCCGGAGATCAGCTCTCTCCTTTCTCACTCCTCCAGGCAGCCTCATCTGTCACCGCAGCGCTGGCGGACTTTGTGACACCCGAGCAGCTGGATGGCGAAAACTGCTTTAAATGCAGCCAGTAAGACGATTATGAACAATATTAGATCCCGCGTGAAGGTGCTGCGCATACTCTAGCATAAGCCATCTTTTCGCGTAGGTTAGATGCGCAAGAATGAGGCGCAGATATTTTAATATGGCTTTATGCATCTGAGCAGCCTTAAAACAGCGTAGGGGTGTGGGAGACGTGAAAGGGCGTCTGGCCTTTTGGGGGCAAGATAGGGTGTATACGAAGGCTCTGTGCTCGGTTTCAAGGTGTAACAAGATGGTCGCCGCCTCCAAGAGGTTTACAGTCCATCGCGTGCCCAGGGTCCTCACGGTGTGCCTGAAAAGGTTCGAAGATTTCACCGGCAGGAAGATCAACAAGGTGAGTATGCAACCGGAGGGCGACGTTTTTTTCTTCCCGGAGCGGGATATTTCCCACAGCGGTCCGCTCTTTCACAAGCTGTTGAATTTTATCGTGTTCCCTTCTGGAAAGAGAAGAGTTGCCGCGGGAAGACAAGGACGTACTCTGCTCTGCTTTGGCCGAGAATAGTTTCCTGCCACCCAAACCATTACCTTTAGGTTGCTTTAGGGAAAAACCAAGTGTTCGTGAGCCCCAGAGATGTATTTATACACCTCTGGCCCCTCGTCTCGGAGGGATATTTCGTGTAGTATTTCAGGATCATTTCTGAGCACTCCTGGTCTCTCCGTAGGTCGTGAAGTATTCCAGCTGCTTGGATCTTCGCCCGTACATGTCTCAGCCAGACGGAGAGTCGCTCTCCTACTCTTTATACGCTGTCCTGGTGCACAGCGGTAACGGGTGTCATTCGGGACACTATTTCTGCTACATAAAGGTAAAGAGAAACTTCCTTCCACGCCAAGAGAAAAAGGAAGACAAACTTTCACGGCAGTGGTACCGGCAGCCAAGGATTTGGGGGAGAACGTCTCCACAGAGGCTGGGTTGGGTTTGTTTTGGCGGTTCTGGAGTTTTTCTGCCTGTGTTTTTGTGGAGAAACCGTGCAGTTCGTCTCCTGATGAACCGTTGCCTTTTTTTTCTTCCAGGCCAGCAATGGATTGTGGTACGAGATGAACGATTCATCTGTGGATCTTTGCGACATCAGCACGGTCCTCCAGCAGCAAGCCTATTTGCTGTTTTACGTCAGGTAATAACAGGAGAGTAAGGGAAAGACGGGAAGGGACTTTTTACGAGGGGTTGTAGTGATAGGACTAGGGGGGAACGGTTTTAAACTGAAAGAGGGTAGGTTTAGGTTAGCTGTTAGGAAGAAATTCTTCACGGTGAGGGTGGTGAGACACTGGAAGAGGTTGCCCAGAGCAGTTGTGGATGCCCCTTCCCTGGAATTGTCCAAGGCCAGGTTGGACGGGGCTTTGAACGACCTGCCCATGGCAGGGGAGATGGAACGAGATGATCTTTAAGGTCCCTTCCAACCCAAACCATTCTAGGATTCTAGGATTCTCTGAAACGGAGGCCGTAGGGAATAGAAAGATGAGTTCTTGCTCCGACAAGGGCAGACCTGGTGGGAAGACCCCAACCAAATTTCAAATTTGTAGGTTTGGAGACGTCTTCTCTCTCTCCTAGAAACCGCTCCGAGAAAATGGCTGGACCCCAGGGAAAGCTGCAAGAACAGCCCTAAATAGAAATCACTCTTTTTTTTTTATCTCCAGGAGCTCTGATTTAAGGGGAGGAAGGCCTTCTTCCCCACAGATCCCGTCACATGCCTGTGCCTTCCTCAGTCAGTGGGCGGCCGGCAGCGAGCAGGTAGGTCCTGTGGGACCACGGGCTCTTCTTCCTAGGACTGAGGTAACTCTGGGGAGATGGATCAGCGGATTTCTTTCCGGGATCTCGGCATCGTTCTCTTTTCCCTCCCACGCTGCAGCTTTCTTCAACGCTTCTCCCTCTCAGAGCATCCCACCTCCACCCACCCCATTTGTCCACCTTTGCTTCTTCTGCCTTTGCAGCCCTCCGGGAGAAGCTCGTCCGGAACCCAACCTGGCTTCCCGATCTGCTCTCAACCGTTGGACCTCAGGCTGCACGCCGTGCGACGAGACGAGGAGGAGGAGGACGGATTCAGCTCCTCTTCCTGCTGCCAGAGGAACGGGGTGAGGGAGAGGGCCTGGAGCAGCTTGCCGCAACGGGACGAGGGTTTCTGCAGCTGCTTCGCGGTCGCCGAGGACAACTACTCAGCAAGGAGGCCTGGTCCGAGTCGTGAACAAGCCTTCTGGGATGATTCACGTCCGTGGACCTCCGACGCCAGCTCCTGGTGGGCTCCCGCATCCTGGGCTGCTGCGGAGCACACAATACTGCGAGAGAGAGAGCGGAGCCGATCCCCGCGGTGTGGCTATAATCTCCGCAGCCGGTTCGTGGAGTTCACGGACGACCGTGGCTCAGCGAAGAGGAGGAGAACTAGTCCTCCGAGGCACAAACGAACCCCCAGGGATGACTTGCCTCCATGGATCTCCAGCTCCATGTGGGATCCCGCATCCCGGGCTGCTTGGGAGCAAACTCAGCTGCGGGAGAGAGAGCGGAGCCGATCCCCGCAGCGGGATTATAATCTCTGGAGCCGGTTCATGGACTACAGGGATGACCGTGGCTCAGCGAAGAGGAGGAGAATTAGTCCTCCGAGGCACAAACGAACCCCCAGGGATGACTTGCCTCCATGGATCTCCAGCTCCATGTGGGATCCCGCATCCCGGGCTGCTTGGGAGCAAAGTCAGCTGCGGGAAAGAGAGCGGAGCCGATCCCTGCAGCAGGATTATGATCTCTGGAGCCGGTTCACGGAATACAGGGACAACCACGGCTCAGCGAGGAGGAGAACTAGTCCTCCGAGTCAAGAACAAGCCCCCAGGGATGACTTGACTCCGTGGACCTCCAGCTCCAAGTGGGATCCCGCATCCCGGGCTGCTTCGGAGCAAACTCAGCTGCGGGAAAGAGAGCGGAGCCGATCCCCACCGCGGGGTTATAATCTCCGCAGCCGGTTCGTGGAGTACACGGACCACCATCGCTCCGCGAGAGGAGGAGGAGGTGCGAGAAGAAGGCCTCCACGTCGTAAGCGAGTCGCAAGGGACGATGCAGCTCCAGGATCCTCCAGCGCCCGCTCCAAGCGGGCTCCGGCACCCAGGGCCGCTCAGGACCGAATCCTGCCGAGGCGGAGAGAGTGAAGCAGATCCCGGCGGCAGGGTTACGATCTCCGCAGCCGGTTTGTGGACACCGCAAACTACGACGCCTCATCAGGGAGGAGGAGGAGGGCTTCCCGGATGAGGGAGAAGCACAACAAATAACTTCTGCGATGCTGGAGAGGAGGAAGAGGAGGAAGAAGAATCCATGAAGAACCAAAGCAAGGACCAAGCCGCACAAAGGACACCAGCAGCCCACCCTCTCCCTCCTCCCAGTGCTGCCTCTGGCCAGGAAAATCTCAGAATTTCCAGAGATTCGGACAACTCTGCCAGCTGGTCCGCGCTGCCCACAGGTCCCTCGAGGAAGAGCTTCCATTTGTTTTCTGGCTTTGGGATCACCCTGCAAAAACAACACTCGGTTAGAGCCAAGAGGCAGAAAAGCCAAAGACAGAAATAAAAACATTTGTTGGCCTTGCATGTGTAATTTATGGGGCGTTTCCTTCTCTGTAGGTTTTGGGGCAATTGGTGGAAATACCCGAGAATATATACCTTCATATATAATTCTAAAAGGCTTCCTGTAATATATTAGATACGGGGGTTTATTTTTAAATACTTTTATATATATAAATGAATATTATTTTTCAATGTATATGAAAATGAGAGATTTTTCCTTAATTTCAACACCTCACACCCATATTTAGTGTTTTAGTATTTTCTTAACACCCCCCTCCATCAATGTTCAGGCATTTTGGGGCTGTGATCCCCCTTTTTGGGGTGAACCCCCCTCCATCCCCCATTCCCCTCCTCTCCTCCGCCACATCCCAGCCCCCCTCCAGTGACACTGGGGTGCCCCAAGTGATGTCTTCACCCCCCCAAAAAAAGCACAAACCAAGGAAAAGGACCCCAACCAGCAGCTTGCGACTTTAATAATGCGTTTGACGTATAGGTATGTGCCTGCTCCCTAAAAGCGGTGGCTCCACCAGAAAAATAAAGGGAGGGCCAGAGGATGGTCACCATCCCTGGAGATATTCCAAAAGCGAGTGGACGGGGTACTCCAGGACATGGTTAACGGTTGGACTCGATGATCTTGAAGGTCTTTTCCAACCCAATTGATTCCGTGATGGTGCCGCATCTCGTGCTCTGCTCCGCACTGGGACGGGCTCCCCGGGGCACAAACGTCCCTGGTCCCTCTCGGCCCCGCGCTCTGCCGAGATCCTTATGACAGAACATCTGAAAAACAAACAAAAAAAATCCGAAATTGTATTTCAGCTGTATACGGAGGGGTTAAGAGATGGGGTTTTTGGGGATGAACAGTGGGGGAGAAGTAGGTAGCCGAGGAAAACGCAGTCAGCACTTGTCCGTTGCTTGGACACAACCCCCCTGTGCATCCACCGCCGCGATACAGAACGCATGCTGCCTAAAACTCCAAAATCGAGCCCAAGAGAGGTTTTTCGACCGGCTTTTCGGCATTGATAGTCACGACAGGCACGACGGGCACAACAGGCATGACCCCCCCCGTGCCCCCACTGCCACAATACAGAATGCTGGCTGCCTAAAACTCCAAAATCGAGCCCAAGAGAGTTTCTTCGACTGGCTTTTTGGCATCGATAGTCACGACAGGCACAACCCCCCGTGCCTCCAGTGCCGCGATACAGAACACCTGCTGCCTAAAACTCCAAAATCGAGCCCGAGGGAGTTTCTTCGACTGGCTTTTCAGCATCAATAGTCACGACAGTCACCACAGGCATGACCCCCCATGCCTCCACTGCCGCGATACAGAACGCCTCCTGCCTAAAACTCCAAAATCGAGCCCGAGAGAGTTTCTTCGACTGGCTTTTCAGTACCATATTGATAGGCACAATTGACAGGCACGACTGACAGGCACGACAGGCACGACGGGCACGACCCCCCGTGCCCCCACCGCCGCGATACAGAAACGCCTGCTGCCTAAAACTCCAAAATCGAGCCCGAGAGAGTTTCTTCGACCGGCTTTTCATCATTGATAGTCACGACAGGCACGACGGGCACGACCCCCCCCGTGCCCCCACCGCCGCGATACAGAACGCCTCCTGCCTAAAACTCCAAAATCGAGTTTCTAAAGCGCCGACGTACGACCACAACGCCCGACACATCCCAGGGCCCCGCCGCCATTAAAATAAACCCCCCCCCCCGCCCCAGGCCCTTTCCCCGAGGGGCTGCTCCATCCCCACAGACCAACATGGCCGACGGGCCCCCCCCCCCCTCACGGCTCGGAACTACAACTCCCGTCACGCCCCGCGCCACCACGTGATCCCGGCGCGCGGAGAACTCCATTTCCCGGCATGCCCCGCGGCGCAGCCCCCCCCCCCCCCCCCCCCCCCCCCCCACACACACACGCACAGGCCGCTGCCGGGCGGGAGACAAAATGGCGGCCCCCGGGCGGAAACCGCGCTGCCTCCTTCCGCCTCGGTAGGGTTTCGTACTGCGTTGCGATTGGCTGCTCGGCGTGGGCGGGGCTTCCGGTTGGGGGGGGGGTCAAGCTCTGCTTCCGGTAGTGGCGGAGGGGGAAGGAGAAGGAGCCTGAGGGGAGGCCGGGGGGTCCCGTCCGCCCTCCCTCCGCCATGAGCCTGCAGTGGACGGCGGTCGCCACCTTCCTCTACGCCGAGGTCTTCCTCGTCCTCCTGCTCTGCGTCCCCTTCGTCTCCGCCGCCAGGTGAGGCGGGAGGGAGACCCCCTCCGTGATGCCGTTTTTGGGGCTGTCCCCCCAAATTCCCACCCCCCACCCTCTGCGTTTCTCTCTTTTTTTTTTTTTTTCCCGCCCCAAGATGGCAGAAGATCTTCAAGTCGCGCCTGGTGGGCCTGGCGGTGGCCTACGGCAACACTGTCTTCGTCGTCCTCATCGTCATCCTCGTCCTCCTGCTTTTCGGTGGGTGCTGGTACCGTAAGGGGGTGCTGGGCCCCGCCCCGACGTGCAAACAGACTCCACAATTAGTGAGATTGTAAATTAGGGGGGTTCATTCAGCACTAGGCAGCGGGGCGGGGTAGTCCCACCGAAGTCGCGCGCGCCCGACTCGCCATTTCGCTTCAAATTTATAGCCGAGTGTTGCCTACACGGAGAGTTTCGCGATACGCCCATGCGTAGGCGCGATCGAGCCCCGCTTTATATTAAAATTAGTTCCAAAAAGCCGCAAGGCTGGTTGTTTTGGGGGTCAACCGCTGCTTTTTTTCAGGGACTCTCCCCTGCCCCAGCCCGCCTCGACAACACAAACGTTAAACTTTTCATCCTCTCCGGGCACGTCCAGCTCTCTTGAAATTTCTTTAATTTCACTATAAGCTAGATAATTATCAAACAGTTCCTATCTACATCCATATATCTACTATAAAGGTTTTTTTGGCTCCTCGTTTCACCCCTCCCCAAACTGATTCTCCCCGCAATTCCCGCAGACGCGCTGCGGGAGACCCGTAAATACGACGTGACGGAGCGGGTGGCCCTGCAGAGCAGCCCCGGCGCCCTCGAGCATTTCCACATGAAGCTTTTCCGAGCCCAGCGCAACCTCTACCTGGCCGGTTTCGCTCTCCTGCTCTCTTTGTGAGTCGTCGGGATAAATTTTTTTTGGGGGGGGGGGGCGGGTCTGGGGGTGCCGAGGAACCCGCCTTACCCTCCCTCCCGCAGCCTCCTGCGCCGCCTGGTCACCCTCATCTCGCAGCAGGCCGTGCTCGGCGCTTCCAGCGAAGCTTTTCGGAAACAAGCGGAAGGCGCCAGCCAAGCCGCTCGCCGGTACATGGAAGATAACGACGCCTTGCGGAAGGTACGGCGGCGATTCGGGCGGGGGGGGGAAACGGAGGCGTCCGGGCGCTTCGGGCCCTGATACGCCCCCCCATTTTGGTGTGTTTCCCCCCCCCCCCGCCAGCAGCTGCAGGAGGCAGGGGGTGACGGGGGCGGCGCGTCCCCCTCCCACGACGAGAACGAGACGCTCAAGGCCAAGGTGGAGAAGCTGAAGGAGGAGCTGGCGGCCAGCAAGCGCAGTACGGGCAGGGTTTTGGGGGGGGGGGGCTGCTGGTTTTTTTGGGGGGTGACCCTGACACACACACACCCCCCCCACACAGCTTTGGAGAAGGCGGAAAACGAGGTGCAGGCCATGCGGCGCCAGGCGGAGGGATTGACGCGGGAATACGACCGGCTCCTGGACCAACACGCTCGCCTGCAGGTATGGGGGGGGGGACAGGGACGCTCCAAACCCCCTTACGACCCCCACCCAAACCCCCTTTTCGGACCCCCCCTAACACCCCCTTACTGCAGGCAGCCCACGATGGTCCCCGGGACAAGAAGGAGGAGTGATGAGCAGACCACGCCCTGGCCACACCCGCCGGGCCACGCCCTTGCCCCCCCCCCCTCATTTTCCTCCCAGTTCAGGGAGTGGGGGCAAAACCGGGACAAGGCATTTCCAGCCCCCCCCCCCCCCCCCCCCGTATTTGGGGACCCCCTGCGCCGTGGCAGCACTCCAGGGGGGGTGGGGGGGGCGCGGGGGGGCTCCGAACCCCATTTCACGGGGTCCAAGCCCCCCCTTTTTGCTCTTTCCGGGGGGGTCCCCAAATTTGGGCAGCGGGGGAACTCGCCCCCCCCCTCAACCACACACCAGCTTCTGCTTCAATAAACGTGGGATCAGGCCACGCTTGTCTCCATCTCCCACCCTTTTGGGGACCCCCCCAGGTCCCCTTTTACCCCCCCGGTCCCTTTTTACCGCCCCAAGTCCCCAGCTTCCCCCCCCCCAGGTCCCCAATTTCCCCCCCGGGTCCCCCTTTAACCCCCCCCGGTCCCCAATTTCCCCCCCCAGTCCCTTTTAACCTCCGCGGTCCCTTTTTACCTTCCCAAGTCCCCAGTTTCCCCCCCCGCCCCGCATCCCCTTTTACCCCCCCAGGTCCCCACTTTCCCCCCCCCAGGTCCCTTTTACCCCCCCAGGTCCCCACTTTCCCCCCCCCAGGTCCCTTTTACCCCCCCAGGTCCCCAATTCCCCCCCCCAGGTCCCCTTTTAACCCCCCCCAGGTCCCCAATTTCCCCCGCCATCGTCACCCAGGCGCGGAGATCGCCGGGGCTCGGCCATTTTTATTGGCACCGCGCACAGGAACGGGGAGCTGGGGGGGGGGGGGGGAGGCGCTATGGGGCAGCTCGTTTGTCCGTCTGTCCGCCCGCCCGCCGGGGGGGGTTATAGTCTGTCCCGTCCGTGGGTCCCGTAAGGCTGCAGGGACGGCCGTGGGGCTGGCTCGCCGTGGGGCTGGCCATCCCGCTGTGGGGGCTGTCTCGCCGTGGGGTTGGCCGGCTCGCCGTGGGGCCAGCTGTTGCACCGTGGGGCTGGCCGGCTTGCTGTGGGGCTGGCTCGCTCGCTGTAGGGCTGGTTGTCTCACCGTGGGGCCGGCTTGCTGTGGGGCCGGCCGTCTCACCGTGGGGCCGGCCGTCTCACCGTGGGGCCGGCCGTCTCACCGTGGGGCCGGCTCGCTGTGGGGCTAGCCGTCCTGCCATGGGGGCTGTCTTGCCGTGGGGCCGGCCGGCTCGCTGTAGGGCTGGCTCACCATGGGGCCGGCTCGCCGTGGGGCCGGCCATCCCACTGTGGGGCTGGTTGTCTCACCGGGGGGCCGGCTTGCCGTGGGGCTGGCCAGCTCGCCGTGGGGCTGGCCAGCTCGCCGTGGGGCCAGTTGTCTCGCCATGGGGCCAGTTTTCTCACTGTGGGACCAGTTGTCTCGCCGTGGGGCTGGTCCCGTGGCCGTGGGTCACCCCCCCCCCGCTACAAGGCGGCGTGCAGAGCCCGGGCCTGCGCCCGCAGCGCTTCAAACTCCCTCTGCACGAAATCCGTCAGAGCTTTCCGCATTTCCACCTGGGGAGGGGGGGGGACAAGGAGCCGTGGGGCTGGACCCACGGAGCCGTGGGGCAGAACGGAGTTGTCCCGTGTGTGTCCCCCCGCCGCCGTGGGGCAGCCCCCCAGCACTCACCGTTGACGTCCCCTCGGCCCGGAGTCGCTCCAGGAGGGGTCGGACGCTGAACGGTCGCCCCACGACCACCGTGATTCGCTACGGGACAGCGGCAGTAAAAACCCCCCCCGCACCCCAAAAAGCCCCCCACAACCCCCCCACCCCAAAGCCCCCCCCCTCTGCCCCACAGCGCCCCCCAACCCCCCAAAATCCACCCTGCCCCACTCATCTCCCTGTAATCCCCCCCCACGGCGCACCCCGAGCCCCAAAACCGACCCCCCCCCCCAAGCGCCGGCTCACCTGCCCCACGCGGGGGACGTAGGGGGGGGCGTTGGGCAGGACGTCGTTCATGCCTGGCACGGGGCGGGGGGGGGGGCAGCTTGGCATCGGTGTGGCCTAGCGGCGAGAGACCCCCCCCACGGCACGACAACCCCCCTACGGCACGATAAACCCCCCCCCTGGCACGATAACCCTCCCCCTGGCACGATAAACCCCCTCCACACCGCAATAAACACCCCCCCCAGCACGATAAACCCCCCCATGGCACCATAAACACATACCCCCCCCCCCCCCGATAGCCCCCCCCGGCATGATAATGCCCCCCACGGCACGATAAACCACCCCCAGCCACGATAAACCACCCCCGATAACCCCCCCCCAAGTCGTATTCTGCCCCCCCCCAGCCCCACCTGCCTGCATCCCCCATCCCACTCCCCCCCCCCCAAATTCTTCCTGCCCCCCCCCACAACCTCCCAGACCCCCTTCGGTTTTTTTGGGGTCCCCCCCCCCCGGTTTTTTGGGTGTGTGTCCCCCCCCCCGGCCCCACTCACCCCCGTGCCACAGGGGCAGGACGACGGGGTCGAGGCGACACTCGGCCAAAAGGCGCCCGATGCCTGCGGGAGGGGGAAGGGGGGCAGGTTTTTTTTTTGGGGGGGCAGGTATTTTTGGGGGAGGGGGCAGAGGAGGCGGGGGGGGTCACGAAGCGGTTTGGGGGTCGGGGGGGGGGTCTCACCCCACTTGAAGCGCACAAATTCCTGCCCCATGTTCACTTTGCCTGTGGGGAGAGGGGGACGTGGGGGGGGGCAGCACAAGAGAGCCCCCCCGCAAAAAAAGTCCCCCCACCCCCCCAGCCCCTTTATTTGTCCCCTCCAGCCCTTTATTTGCCCCTCCCAGCCCTTTATTTGCCCCCCCAGCCCCTTTATTCCCCCCCAGCCCCTTTATTTCCCCCCCAGCCCCTTTATTTGCCCCCCCCAGCCCCTTTATTTGCCCCCCCAGCCCCTTTATTTGCCCCCCCCAGCCCCTTTATTTGCCCCCCCCCGCCTCCACCCAGGTCTGGAGCAGAGAGCCCCATCCCCAAAGCTCCCAGTCTCTCCTACTGGTCCCAGTTCCCCCCCCCACCCCCCCACTGGGGGGCCCAGTGACAGTACGAACACCTCCCCCAATCCCAGTGCTCCCAGTCCCTCCAGACCAAACCAGTTTCCTTTTCCCCAGTTTCCCAGTGCTCCCAGTCCCTCTGGAGCAAACCAGTTTCCCGTTTCCCAGTGCTCCCAGTCCCTCTAAACCAGACCACCCTCCCGTTCCCCAATTTCCCAGTTCCCCCCAGTCCCTCTAGACCAAACCACCCTCCCATTCCCCAGTTTCCCAGTGCTCCCAGTCCCTCTGGAGCAAACCAGTTTCCTTTTCCCCAGTTTCCCAGTTCCCCCCAGTCCCTCTAGACCAAACCACCTTCCCGTTCCCCAGTTTCCCAGTGCTCCCAGTCCCTCTAAACCAAACCAGTTTCTTTTTCCCCAGTTTCCCAGTGCTCCCAGTCCCTCTGGAGCAAACCAGTTTCCCGTTTCCCAGTTCCCCCCAGTCCCTCTAAACCAAACCACCCTCCCCTTCCCCAGTTTTCCAGTTCCCCCCAGTCCCTCTAGAACAAACCACCCTCCCATTCCCCAGTTTCCCAGTGCTCCCAATCCCTCTGGAGCAAACCAGTTTCTTTTTCCCCAGTTTCCCAGTGCTCCCAGTCCCTCTAGACCAAACCACCCTCCCGTTCCCCAATTTCCCAGTTCCCCCCAGTCCCTCTAGACCAAACCACCCTCCCATTCCCCAGTTTCCCAGTGCTCCCAGTCCCTCTGGAGCAAACCAGTTTCCTTTTCCCCAGTTTCCCAGTTCCCCCCAGTCCCTCTAGAGCAAACCACCCTCCCGTTCCCCAGTTTCCCAGTGCTCCCAGTCCCTCTGGAGCAAACCAGTTTCTTTTTCCCCAGTTTCCCAGTGCTCCCAGTCCCTCTAAACCAAACCACCCTCCCGTTCCCCAGTTTCCCCAGTGCTCCCAGTCCCTCTGGAGCAAACCAGCCTCCCGCAGTTTCCCCCAGTGCTCCCAGTCCCTCTAGACCAAACCAGTTTCCTTTTCCCCAGTTTCCCAGTTCCCCCCAGTCCCTCTAGACCAAACCAGTTTCCCGTTCCCCAGTGCTCCCAGTCCCTCTAGACCAAACCAGTTTCCTTTTCCCCAGTTTCCCAGTGCTCCCAGTCCCTCTAAACCAAACTACCCTCCCATTCCCCAGTTTCCCAGTTCCCCCCAGTCCCTCTGGACCAAACCACCCTCCCGCTCCCCAGTTTCCCCAGTGCTCCCAGTACCCTCGGGGAAGACGTGCACCCAGTCCCCCTGGTTGAGCTTCTCCAGGATGAAGTCCATCCCTCGCTGGTACACGCCGTCCCCTGGGGACACCAGTTCAGCGCACTGGGAGCCCTCCAGTACGGACTGGGACCAGCCCAGCACCGCCCCCCCCCAACTCCCCTAAAATAAACCGCGATCTCTCCCAGTACACACCACAACCGCACCAGTACGAACTGGAAACCCCCAAAACCGCGCTCAGCGTGGCGCAGCACCCCTTAGCACCCTCCCAGTACAAACTGGGATGCTCCCAGTATAAACAGGGACCCCCTACCTCGCCCCTGCAACCCCCCCCCCCACCTCCCAGTGCCTCCCAGTGCGTCCCAGTCGCCCACCGCGGCAGACGGGGACGCAGCGGCCCAGGCTGAAGAAGCGCGAGTGCAGCTCCCGCGTGAAGCAGATGTCGGCGGCCGTGGGGGTCCTGGGGGGGGGGGGGAGGGGATGGGGTGAGCGGGGAGGGGCTCCCCAGGACCCCCCCCCACCCCAAAAAAACGCCCCCCCCCAAAAAAACCGCCCCGCCCCCCTCACCAGCGCATCTTGTGCAGACTCCAGATGTGGCGCAGCTTTAGGGAACCTGGGGGAGAAAAGAAATGGGGGGGGGTGTCACGGGGGCACCCCCAGACCAGGCACAGGCACCCACCCCCCCCCCGAAACCCCTGGGACCCCCCCAGCACCCTTGGGACCCCCCCCACTCCCTCAATATCCACTGGGGAACCCCCACCGCTGCCGGCTGACCCCCCGCAGAGCCTCAAAGCACCCCAGAGAACCCCCCCGCCCCACCAGCACCCCGTGGGACCCCCCCACAACCCACCAGCACCCCTGGGGATCCCAACAGCACCCCTGGGGACCCCCCCCCCACTTGCACCCCTTGGGACCCCACCCCCACCCCTTAGGATCCCCTGGGGACACCCCCCCACCAGCACCCCTTGGGACCCCACCAGCACCCTGTGGGATCCCCTTGGGACCCCCCCACCCCACCAGCACCCCTTGAACCCCCCCCCACTGCCCCAGCACCCCTGGGGACCCCCCCCACCCCACCAGCACCCCTTGGCTTCCCTTTGGAACCCCCCCACTCCCCCAGCACCCCTGGGGACCCCCACACACACCCCACCAGCACCCCTGGGGACCCCCTTGGAACCCCCCACCCCACCAGCACCTCATGGGATCCCCTGCGGGCCCCCCCCCACCCCACCAGCACCCCTTCAGGCCCCCTGGGGACCCCTCCTACCCCACCAGCACCCCTTGGCATCCCCTTGGGATCCCCCCCCACCCCACCAGCACCCTTTGGGACCCCCCCCACACCCCACCAGCACCCTTTGGGACCCCCCCCACCCCACCAGCACCCCTTGGCATCCCCTTGGGACCCCACCAGCACCCCATGGGACCCTTTGGGGACCCCCCCACCCCCCCAGCACCCCCTGGGGACCCCCCCCCCACACCCCGGCGTACCCCAGAGGTGGGGGTCATCCATACAGGACTGGTGGTTGGAGAGGGTGAGGAGGGGGGTGAGGGGCCCCCGGCGCTCCACCAGTTCGTGCAGCACCTCCGCGTTGTGCACCCGCAACCGGTTCAGGTAGCCTGGCACCGGGCGGGGAGATAAAATAAAATAAAATAAAATAAAATAAAATAAAAGGGGGGGGGAACACACCCAGCCAAGCCAGCTCCTCGCAACCGGTTCAGGTAGCCTGGCACCGGGCGGGGAGATAAAATAAAATAAAATAAAATAAAATAAAATAAAAGGGGGGGGAACACACCCAGCCAAGCCAGCTCCTCGCAACCGGTTCAGGTAGCCTGGCACCGGGCGGGGAGATAAAATAAAATAAAATAAAATAAAATAAAATAAAATAAAATAAAATAAAATAAAATAAAATAAAAGGGGGGGGAACACACCCAGCCAAGCCAGCTCCCCGCAACCGGTTCAGGTAGCCTGGCACCGGGCGGGGAGATAAAATAAAATAAAATAAAATATAAAATAAAATAAAAGGGGGGGGGGGGGGACAGACACACCCAGCTAAGCCAGCTCCCCGCAACCGGTTCAGGTAGCCTGGCACCGAGCGGGGAGATAAAATAAAATAAAATAAAATAAAGGGGGGACACCCCCAGCCCTCCAGCCGAGCCAGCCCCGTTCCCCGGTGGCCGGCGGGTTACCGGGGGGGGTGTGGGGGTCACTCACGGGTCCAGACGCAGCTGTAGGTGCCCACCAAACCGGTAACGAGCCGGCTGGCCAGGGCCCAGGGCAGGGAGGGCCCGGCGGGGAACGGCCATTTCACCGCCAGCGGCATCCTGCCATCGTGGGGGACTCGGGGACGGAGTAAGAGGGGGGGTGAGACCGGTTAAACGGGGGTCGCGGCCCTCCCCGGGCCGCCGGGGCTCCGTCCCGGTCGCGTCCCGGTCCCGTCCCCTCACACACACACACAGAGCCCGCTGTGCCGTAAACCACCCGCCGTGCCGTAAAGCGCGCCCGGCCGGCCTGTCGTAAAGGCCGTACTCGCTTCCCCTCCGTACAGACACTCACTGTCGTAAATTAGGAAGGGGATGGGGGAGCGCTGCCGTCAAGCGCGGCGCGGAGGTCGTAAAAGCGGCGGGGGGGAAAAAAAGGAGACGGGGCAAGGCGAGAGGCGCTGGGCAGAAGGGCCTGGGAGTGGAGAGGCGAGCTAGGAACGCGGACGCACCATAGAGAAGCAGGGGCGCGCCCCGCCCCCGTTTGCCGGACGCTACCGGTTCCCCGCCCACCACGTGGGGGGGAAGGCCCCGCCCACCGCCGTCGCCAAGGCGACGCCCGGCGCCATTTTGGCGTGAGGAGGCGGCCGCCATTTTGGGAAGGGCGGGGAGAAGGGGCGGCCGGTCCCCATTAACCGTCCCGCCCCGTTTCCCCCCCCCCCCCTCCCCGATCCCCTCCCGGGGACCCGGCGGGGAGACGGAGGTGGAGCGGGACGGACAGGTACCGCGGGTCGGGTCCTTCAGCGGTCTCCGGGCTCCCGAGCCCGGCCTCGGTTTTACCCGCCCCGCTCCCCTCCTCGTTCTCCTCAGGGCCCACCCGGGGCGGCCGCCGCCGCCGCCATGGCCGCCGTCTGGCAGCAGGTACTCGCCGTGGATGCCAGGTGAGGCGGGGGGAGCGCTGTCGCCTTGTCCCTTTGAGGGGGGGGGGGGGATGTTTTGACTCCTGGTCGCTTTTTTGGGGGGGACGCGACCCGGGCACTTGGGTCCTTGTCAGGGAGGAGACACCCTGATGGTCGGGTTCCTTGGGGTGGGGTGGCAGATCGCGATGCCTGGTCCCTTTGCGGGGGGCAGATCGCGATGCCTGGTCCCTTTGCGGGGGCAGACCCCGATAATTGGTCCCTTTGTGGGGGCAGATCGCGATACTTGGTCCGTTTGCGGGGGGCAGATCCCGATACTTGGTCCCTTTGTGGGAGGCAGATCGCGATGCCTGGTCCCTTTGCGGGGGGCGGATCCTGATACTGGGTCCCTCTGTGGGGGCAGATCGCGATGCCTGGTCTCTGTGTGGGGGGCAGATCGCGATGCCCGGTCCCTCTGTGGGGGGCAGATCCCAATGCCTGGTCCCTTTGTGGGGGACATATTGCGATACCTGGTCCCTTTGTGGGGGGACAGATCCCGATACTTGGTCCCTTTGCGAGGGGCAGATCGTGATGTGTGGTCCCTTTGCGGGGGGGCAGATCCCAATGCCTGGTGTCTTTGGGGGGGGGGCAGATCCCGATAATTGGTCCCTTTGCGGGGGGGTGGATCCCAATGCCTGGTCCCTTTGTGCGGGACATATCGCGATGCCTGGTCCCTCTGTGGGGAGCAGATTGCGATGCCTGGTCCCTTTGTGGGGGGACAGATCCCGACACTTGGTCCCTTGCGAGGGGGCAGATCGCAATACCTGGTCCCTCTGTGGGGATCATATCGCGATGCCTGGTCCCTCTGTGGGGGTCAGATCGCGATACCCGCGCCCCCGCACACGCGCGTATCTCCACACACCCCCCCCACGCCACGGTGCCGGCCGCCACAGGCGTGAGGACGCCCCACCGCCATCATCACCATCATCACCATCATCACCACCGTCGCCGCCGTGCCCTCAGGTACGCAGCCTACCGCACGCCCCGCTGGCCCCAGTTCCGGACGCAGTACGTGCGACGGCGCAGCCAGCTGCTGCGGGAGCAAGCGCAGGGAGGGACGCTGGAAGGCGGCACCCGGCGCTGGTACCTGCGGGTGCGCGCCCGCCTGCTGGCCCAGCGCTACGGGGCCCTCTCGGAGCAGAGCAGCTGCCGGGCCCACAGCAGCAGCGCCCTCCGCGCCAGCCGCACCACCCTCGACCGCATGGAGGTAACGGGCGCCGGGGGGAGGCGAGGCGGCGAGACCCTTCCCGGGGCGGGGGGCTGTGGGGTCGTGGCATCCCTCCTGGGGGGACCCGGCGCCCCTTCTGGGGCTCCAGCACCCGTTTTGGGGGTGCTTTGGGGCTGCAGCACCCGTTTGGGGGATGCTCTGGGGCCCCAACACCCGTTTTGGGGCTGCAGCACCCATTCTGGGGCTGCAGCACCTGTTTTGGGGATGCTCTGGGGTCCCAGCACCTGTTTTGGGGGTGCTCTGGGGTCCCAGCACCTGTTTTGGGGGTGCTCTGGGGCCACAGCACCCGTTTTGGGGCTACAGCACCGCTTTTGGGAGTGCTCTGGGGTCCCAGCACCCATTTTAGGGCTGCAGCACCCCTTTTGGTGGTGCTTTGGGGCCCCAGTACCAGTTTTGGGGGTGCTCTGGGGTCCCAGCACCCATTATGGGGCTGCAGCACCTGTTTTGGGGGTGCTCTGGGACCCCAGCACCCGTTCTGGGGCTGCAGCACCCCTTTTGGGGGTGTTTTGGGGCTGCAGCACCCCTTTTGGGGGTGCTCTGGGATCCCAGCACCAGTTTTGGGGCCCCAGCACCCATTTTGGGGGTGCTTTGGGGTCCCAGCACCTGTTTTGGGGGTGTTTTGGGTCCCCAGCACCCCTTTTGGGGGTGCTCTGGAGCCCCAGCACCCATTTTAGGGCTGCAGCACCCCTTTTGGGGGAGCAGCACTTGTTTTGGGCGGCCTGCTGCACCCATTTTGGGGGTGCTCTGGGGACCCAGCACCCATTTTGGGGCTGCAGCACCTGTTTTGGGGGTGCTCTGGGGTCCCAGCACCAGTTTTGGGGCTGCAGCACCCGTTTTGGGGGTGCTCTGGGGCCCCAGCACCCATTTTAGGGCTGCAGCACCTATTTTGGGAGTTCTCTGGGGCCCCAGCACCTGTTTTGGAGCCGCAGCACCTGTTTTGGGGGTGCTCTCAGGCCCCAGCACCCATTTTGGGGCCCCAGCACCCCTTTTGGAGGTGTTTTGGGGCCCCAGCACCTGTTTTGGGGCCCCAGCACCCCTTTTGGGAGTGCTCTGGGGCCGCAGCACCCCTTTTGGGGCTGCCGGACCCGTTTTGGGGGTGCTTTGGGGTCCCAGCACCTGGCCGGGGGGTGGGGGTTTTGGGGTCCCGGCCCCCCTCTGGGATCCCCGCGACCCCAGCGGGGTCCCCACGGCCGTGTCTTTCCGCCAGGACTTCGAGGAGGACCCGCGGGTGGCCCGCGGACACCGTCGCTCCCTCAGCCGCGGCTCCCACCCCGGGGTCCCCCGCGGGACCACCGACGAGCGGTGAGCGCCCCCGGATTCCCCCCCCCCCCCCCCCCGCCGTGGTCAGCGGGCGCTGGCGGCGCGGGAGTCGGGGTGCTGACACCCGCCACACCTCGGTCCGCAGCCCCCCCGGAGTCGTCCCGACGCCGCTGGCGGAAGCGAGCCGCGCCATGGCCGGCGACACGACGCTGAGCGAGAATTACGCCTTCGCCGGCGTTTACCACGTCTTCGACCAGCACACCGACAGCGCCGGTAACCGGCGGGAGGGAGGGAGGGCTGGGGGGGGGGGCCGCGGTCGCGCCGGCACTGACGCCGGCCGCCGGGTTCCAAGTGCCGAAGGTGCAGTTCGCCCACGACGACCGTCACCTGCTGGCCTGCTGCTCGCTGGACGGCACCATCTCCGTTTGCCGGCTGGCGCCGGGACCGCCGGCGGTGCTGCGGGTGCTGCGGGGCCACGGGGGCGGCGTCGCCGATTTCGCCTGGTCCCTCTCCAACGACGTCCTGGTGTCGGCTTCCCTCGACGGCACCTTGAGGCTCTGGGCTCCCGCCGACGGGCGATGCATCCGCCGCGTGCCGGATCCCGACGGCGCCGCTCTGCTCTGCTGCGCCTTCCAGCCCCTCAACAACAACCTCACCGTGGTCAGTCGGGACCCCGATACGCCCCCCCCTCCCCCCCCAAATCCCTGGGTGTCGTCCCCCCCGCGATTTTGGGGTCCCCTCGCCGCATCCGCGCTTTTCCGAGCCGCTCAACGACCGCCTCGCCGCGCGCGCGTCCCCTCCCCGGGTCCCTTCGGCGCGTCCCGATGCCCCCTCAAACACGGCAGCCCACCGGTGACCTCCCCGAGGGGTGTGGGGGGGGGGGGGGGGACACGGGGGGGGGTTGTCCCACCCTCCCCGCTGTGTCCCCAGGTGGGCAGCGCCCGGCACATGGTGCGGGTGGTGAACATCTCGACGGGAAAAGCGGCGCGAGGCGGCGCGGGACGGTTGCCCGGACGGGTGCTGGCGCTTTGTTTCGATTCCCCGGGTCGCGTCCTTTGGGCCGGCGACGACCGCGGTTCCGTCTCCTCGTTTCTCTGCGATCCCGGCACCGGTACGGAAAACTACGGGGGGGGGGGCGGGGTGGGGGACGCGGGTGCCGACTCCCACTTTGCGTGTCGTTACGTGTGTCCCACCCAGGGCGGCTAACGAAGGCCTCGCGGGTGGTGGTGCAGGCGGGCGGCTCCATCACCTCGCTTTCAGCGCGCGCCTGGGCCAGCCGCGAAGCCCCCGACCCTTCTCTGCTGGTCAACGCCTGCCCCGACCGCCTGCTGCTTTTTCGGTACGGGGACGGGGGTACGGTGCGGGTTTTGGGGTGACCCTAGGGCTCACCCCCCCCCGCCCCAATTTTGTCGTTTCCCCCCCCCCCCCCCCGCAGGGTCGTGGAGGAGGAAGGTTCGGGAGCGCCGGGACTGCGGCTGCGGCGCAGCTTCCCCACGCGGCACCGGGAACAACCCCTGCGCAGCTGCTTCTGTCCCCTCATGTCGTTCCGGCAAGGCGCCTGCGTGGGTACGTTTACGGGGGGGACGCGCGCGCGGTTTTGGGGGCGGCGGGGCGAGCAGGGGGGTGATCCCGCCCGCGCCCCCTCCCTCTGTCCCCGCAGTGACGGGCAGCGAGGACGCCTGCGTGCACTTTTTCGACGTGGGGCGCGCGGCGCGGGCCACCGTCAACACGCTGCAAGGCCACGGCGGGGCGGTGCTGGCCGTCGCCTTCAACTGCGACGAGAGCCTGCTGGCCTCCAGCGACGCCGCCGGCACCGTCATCGTTTGGCGGCGGCAGCACGCCTGACTTACCCCCCCCCCTCGCCCCGCACACGTCATCGTCACGTGTGTGCGTCCCCCCCAACCCGTGTTGTCATGTGTTGTTCCCCCCCCCCCGCCCCGGCATGGCACGGACCCCCCGCTGCGTTCCAACAAGCGTGTTTGCACCCGGCGCCCGTGCGGCTCAGAAGAGGTACTTGCGACAGGCGGCGGCCCCGCACTTGCATTCGATGCGCCCCCGGGCCCGGGGGGAGCCCCCCAGGCCCCCCCCCGCCAGTCCAAAGTTGGAGTCCATGCGGGTGCTCTCCGCGTCCACCGGGTCCACTGGGGGAAGCGGGGGAACGGGGGGGTGAGCGGGGAGGGGGGTTGTTGCTGACACCCCCACCTTTCCCCCCACACACACACCCAGCGGTGCCAGGACGGAGCCTCCCGCACGTACCCCAGCAGCCTACGTGGGGCGGGGACGGGGGGACGGGGGGACGGGGGTCCGCGGGGCGGGGGTCCGCGGCGGGGGGGGGGGGGGGCGGGTACCGTGCATGTTGTAGTCGAAGGTGAGCTCCTCGCCGGCGCGGATGGGGCGGGTGGCGAAGAGGGCGATGCGCGGCAGGCGCTCGTCCAGGTTCTCGATGAAGACGTTGTAGACCTGCAGGTTGGGGTCGCACTGCCGTGGGACAGAACCCCCGCGCACACCGTGGGTGGGCGGGGCTTACGGGGGGTGGAGGGGCGTGTCCCTGGGTAAGCCCCACCCACCCACCCCCCGAGTGACAAGCTGGGAGGTGCTGCTCGAGTGGGCGGTACCCTGAGGGGGAAGCCCCGCCCCCCCCCCCCGCCCAGGCGAAGCCCCACGGAAAGTCGGTGTGCCCACAGTGGGCGGTGCTTGCAGCAAGCCCCGCCCCTGCCCAGGCGAAGCCCCACCCCTCGCCCCGCAGTTGAAAAGTTGGTGTGCCCACAGTGGGCGGTGCTGCGGTAAGCCCCTCCCCCCAGGCGAAACCACACCCCCCCGGGCCAGTAAAGCTCCGCCCCCCATAGCTGAAGCAAACGTTCCCACAGCCAGCAGTGCTCCAGCAGACCCCGCCCCCTCCCAGGCAAAGCCCCACCCCTCACCAAAATTTGATGTTCCCACAGTGGGTGGCACTGCCATAAGCCCCTCCCCCGGGCGTGAAGCTCCACCCCCTCGTTGAAGCAAACATTCCCACGGCCAGCAGTGCTCCAGCAGACCCCGCCCCGCCGACGAAGCCCCACCCCTCACCAAAATTTGATGTTCCCACAGTGGGCGGTGCTGCAGCAAGCCCCTCCCCCAGGCGAAACCCCACCCCCTGGGCCAGCGAAGCTCCACCCCCCCCATAGTTGAAGCAAATGTTCCCACAGCCAGCGGTGCTCCAGCAGACCCCGCCCCCCCCGCCAAAACCCCGCCCCCCCGTCGCGGCCCCGCCCACTCACGCTGTGGTTGACAAAGTGGGAGATGTTGCCGTAGTGGGCCGCGTCCACGGTGTAGACGTCCTCCACGTAGTCCAGGTCGAAGAGGTAGGTGGCTCCCTGCCGGTCGTACACCTGCCCCCGGCGCTCCGCCTCCTCCGACGTGATGATCTGGGGCGGGGCCGCCGCGTCACGCCCGCGCCACACCCACCACGCCCCGCCCCACCCCGCCCGCCGGCCTCTCACCTCCCCCACGTACTCCATGACGAAGCTGTTCTTGCGGATACGCTCGAGGGTGCGGACGCCCCAGCCGCGTCCGTTGCCGGTGCGGAAGATGCAGAGGTCGTAGCGGATGCCCTTCTGCACCACGCGGTTGGGGCAGTCGGCGCCGCAGCGGCACCGCGAGTTGCACTCGTAGATGGGCAGCCCCGCCCGGATGCGCACCTGCCCCGCCTCGTTGTAGGCGAACTTGTTGCGGGACGCCCCGGGGCAACAACCGCCCGCCGCCTCCGCCAGGCAGTCGCGGCACTCGCAGCCCACCGCCACCGGCGTCAGGTTGACGCCGGCCCCCACCTTGTACTCGTTGATGTAAACGAAGTCCCGGGGGGGGCCGTGCAAGTCCACCTCGTTCTCCACGGCGATGCGACCCCGGTGGCTGCGGGTGCTGTTGAGGAGCCGCTCCCAGCGCCGCAGGGCCCGGCGTTGCTCCGCTTTCTGCACCAGGTAGGAAGCGGCGCGGGCGGGCAACCCCCGCGGACCGGGGCGGACCGGCCCCCCCGGGGCACGAGCCAGGTCCTGGTGCAGTTGCTTCAGCAGCCCGTGGCAACGCAGGTTCTTGCGGGGCTCCCAGGTGTTGGCGCTCTCGGGGTAACCCCGCCACTTCACCAGGTAGTACTCCTCGTCCTGCCAAGGGGGGTGGGGGGAACGTTTGGGGGGTTTCTTTGGGTTGGGGGGGGGGTTTCCCGGTGCTCTGGTGACCCTGTGGGTCACCAGGGGAAGCCCAGATGTCAAGGAGGGGATGACGACGCTCAGGGTGACAAGGGACCCCGGCGTCTAGCGACGCTGCGGGGCCTCAAAAGGTGAGGGGGGGGGGGGTCCTGGTGCTCTGGTGACCTTGTGGGGCACCGGGGGAAGCCCAGATGTCAAGGAGGGGGGGGATGACACTCAGGGTGACAAGGGACCCTGGTGTCCAGTGACCCTGTGGGGCCTCAAAAGGTGAGGGGGGGGTCTCCCGGTGCTCTGGTGACCTTGTGGGGCACCGGGGGAAACCCAGATGTCAAGGAGGGGGGGGACGACGCTCGGGGTGACGAGGGACCCTGGTGTCCAGTGACCCTGTGGGGCCTCAAAAGGTGAGGGGGGGGGGGCTCCTGGTGCTCTGGTGACCTTGTGGAGCACCGGGGGAAAGCCAGATGTCAAGGAGGGGGGATGACGACGCTCAGGGTGACAAGGGACCCCGGTGTCTAGTGACGCTGCGGGGCCTCAAAAGGTGTGTGTGGGGGGTCCTGGTACTCTGGTGACCTTGTGGAGCACCGGGGGAAACCCAGATGTCAAGGAGGGGGAACATGACGCTTGGGGTGACGAGGGACCCCGGTGTCCAGTGACCCTGTGGGGCCTCACAAGGTGACGGGGGGGGTCCCGGGGATATTAAAGGGGATCCGTGAGGGTCCCCCCCCAAAAGCACTCACCCTCACACGCTTGTAGTCGCAGAGGTACTCCACCTCGAAGTCCCCCAGGTTCCGTCGGGTGACGCCGAGCGCCGGGCAGCGCACCCGCTCCAGGCGGCACAGGTCCTGCAGCCGCGACCACGACGATTTACAACAGACGGAGCAGCCTGGACGGGACCGGGACCGGGACGGGGGGGGGGGGGGTGTCATTACCGGCGGGGGGGGGGGGACACCAGGGAACCAGACACCCCCCCACCCCCTTCCCAGCACCCTGCCGCCATCCCCAGCGCCCAAAGCCCCAGCACGAACCGAATTCGGACCGAACCGGAGCGGATCCCCCCTCACGACGCCGCCGCCGCCAACGGTCGCCCGCGCGCCCCCTCAGAGGGGAAAAAAGGCGGGAAGCGGCGCGCGGCCGTTAGCCCGGCGCCCCCGCCCGCCCGGCCCGCGCGCGCACCTTTTAAATTTTCCGCCATTTTCTATCGCTGCCTTTTTTTTTTTTTTTTTTTTTTTTCCCTTCTTCCTTTTCCTTTTCCTTTTCACCCCACCTCCTCCTCCTCCTCTTTTTTTTTTTTTTTTTTTTTTTCCCCCCTCTCTCTCTCTCTCTCCCCCCTCACTTCCGCCCGGCGAGCAGCGCGCGGCGCAAGGGGGAGGGCGTGCCCTCCTCCCATGTCCCCGCCCCGCCCTGTTCCCATTGGCGGTAGCGCCCCCTCATTTACATACTCCCTCCCGGCAGCCCCCGCGCGTCGGCCGTTTAACCCACCTTCCCCCAAAAAAACCCGATTTTCACCCATTTCCTTCACCGCTCCCGCCTCGCTCGGGTAGCGGAGCCCGCTCCTTCCCCCCCTCATCTTCACCCCGGGGGGGGAACCGATGCCGCCGGCCTCACCCTCCCCGCCTTCCTCCCCTCCACAGCCGCGCCGCAGCTTCCCGCCTCATTAATAGCTCATTAATAAAACGGTAATTAATCAGCGCGGACGGTTCCCGTGTCAAAATAGGCTTTATTCGGCGTCTTGCTGGGGGCAGGAGGGGGGGGGTGTAAATTTGGGGGGCGAATTTGGGGGGGGGGGAGGAGGCCTATGGGCCCCCCCCTCATTGCAGCTGGGTGGGAGGGGGACAACATGGCGCCGGGGGGGGCACAAGCTTGGGTTTGGGGGGGGGGGCACAAGCTTGGGGGTTTTTGGGGGGGGGCTCAGTCGTCCCACTCGTCGTCTTCGTCCTCCTCTTCGCCATCGTCCCCCTCGTCTGAGGGAAAGGAATGGGGGGGGGGTTAGGGTGGGGGTCGGGGGGTGTTTGGGGGGGGGGGGGGACACGGACACGCGGGGGGGGGGGGTCGTGGGGGGCTCACCCGAGGAGTGGATGACGCGGCTGCGCTTCTGCATGACGTCCATGAGGGCCCCCACCAGCCCCCCGGCGTTGGGGTTGGGGCTGCTGCAGCTTTCGGGGGCTTCGGGGGTCTGGGGGGGGGGGGGGGGGCAAAAGGGGGGGGGGGTCAGGTCAGGGTTGCCCCATGGGGGGGGACAGTGGCCCGATGCTGCTGGTACTGTGGTGATGGCCCCCCCCAGGGGATCAGGGGGACCCCCCCCAACCCCAGGATGGGACCCCCCCCCCTCAACCAACCCCAAGGGATAATGGGACCCCCCCCCATGTCAACCTCAGAGGATCATGGGACCCCCCAACCACTCCTAGAGGATCATAGGGACCCCCCCCCAAGCCAACCCCAGGATGGGACCCCCCCTCTCAACCAACCCCAGAGGATCATGGGACCCCCCCAACACCCCTAGAAAATCATGGGGACCCCCCCCAACCAGCCTTAGGGGATCATGGGGACCCCCCCCAACCACCCCAAAGGATCATGGGGACCCCCCCAACCCCAGGATGGGACCCCCCAACACCCCCAGAGGATCATGGGGACCCCCCCAAGGGATCATGGGGACCCCCCCACCCCCAGGATGAGACCCCCCCAACACCCCTAGAGGATCATGGGACCCCCCCCAACCCCCCCAGAAGACCATGGGACCCCCCCCACCCCCCCCAGAGGCTCATGGGACCCCCCCAACCCCCCCAAGGGATCATGGGACCCCCCCCAAACCACCCCAGAGGCTCATGGACCCCCCCAAGGGATCATGGGGACCCCCCCAAGACCCCCAGAAGATCATGGGGACCCCCCCACCCCCAGGATGGGACCCCCCCCCAAGCCCCCCAGAAGACCATGGGACCCCCCCAACCCCCCCAAGGGATCATGGGGACCCCCCCACCCCCCCAGGGGATCCTGGACCCCCCCCAGGACGGGCCCCCCCCCACCTTGTTGAGGGTGACCCCCTGTCGGATCTGGTCCAGCAGAGCCCCCCGGCCCGAGGGGGGCGGGGCGGCGGCGGGGGCGGGCCACCGGAGGGGGGCGGGGGCGGGGGAGGCGGCGGAGGGGGCGGGGGCCGCGCCCGAGGGGGCGTGTCCGCGGGCCGGGGCGGGCGGCGGAGCGGGAGGGCGGGGCGGCGGAGGCCCCGCCCCGTGGAGGAGGAGGGGGCCCCCCCGGCGGGGGGGGCGGGGGGAGCGGCCCCGAGCGGCTGCGGGGGGGGCCGGGGGGGGGAGGAGGGGGGGGACCCCCCGGCCCGGCGGGGGGAGGGGGACCTGGGGGGAGAAACGGTCGTTAATTAGTGCCTTAATGAGCGGGGGGGGGGCTGCAGGGGTTCTGTAATGGGGGGGGGTCTATGGACATTACCATGGGGGGGCATATAGATTCTATAATGGGGGGGCTGTATGGATCCTGTAATGGGGGGGAAGTTCTTTGGACCTTACCATGGGGGGACATATAGATTCTATAATGCATGGGGTCATATGGATTCTGTAATGGGGGGGGGTTCTATGGACCTTATGGGGGGGGCATATAGATCCTATAATGGGGGGGGCTGTATGGATCCTGTAATGGGGGGAGGTTCTATGGACATTATCATGGGGGGGCTTATAGATTCTATAATGGGGGGGGGCTGTATGGACACTGTAATGGGGGGGGGTTCTATGGACCTTACCATGGGGGGGGGGCATATAGATTCTATAATGCGTGGGGGCTGTATGGATCCTCTAATGGGAGGGTGGTTCTATGCACCTTACCATGGGGGGGGGTGTCATATAGATCCTATAATGCATGGGGGCCATATGGGCACTGTAATGGGGGAGTAGGGGGTTCTATGGACCTTACCATGGGGGGGGGGCATATGGATCCTGTAATGTGTGTGGGCCGTATGGATTCTGTAATGGGGGGTGGTTCTATGGACCTTACGGGGGGGCATATGGATCCTATAATGTGTGTGGGCCATATGGATCCTGTAATGGGGGAGAATTTCTATGGACCTTACCATGGAGGGGGCATATGGATCCTATAATGTGTGGGGGCCATATGGGCACTGTAATGGGGGGGCCCTATGGATCCTATAACGAGCTTTTTGGGGCAGCGCAGGACACCTGAAATCTTTGAGGGGGGGGCGTGGGAAATATGGATCCTATAACACCCAGGCGGGGGCCACACGGAGGAGATCCATACGGCCCCTGGGCGGGGGTGTCAGCGGTACCTATAGATGCGGGGGGGGGGGATTTTGGGGAAGGGGGGGGCACAGACTCACCCTGGCGTCGCATCTCCTCCCGCACGGCCTGCAGCCCCCCCGGCCCTGGATGAAAGTCGTGGATGAGACGGGACGTTTCGGCATCGGCCAACTGCGCCTCGCTGATCCCGGCGCGGGAGAACAGCGCCCGCAGGCGGGGTCCAGCGCCGCCACCTGCGACACCCCCCCAAAAAAAATGTCACCCACACAAATCACGTCACCCCAAATCGTCACCCCAAATCGTCACCCCAAATAATGTCACCTCAAATTGTCACCCCAAATCGTCACCCCAAATCGTCACCCCAAATCACATCACCCCAAATCGTCACCCCAAATCACGTCACCCCAAATAACGTCACCCCAAATCGTCACCCCAAATAACGTCACCCCAAATCGTCACCCCAAATCGTCACCCCAAATCACGTCACCCCAAATCATCACCCCATATAACGTCACCCCAAATTGTCACCCCAAATCGTCACCCCAAATAATGTCACCCCAAATCGTCACCCCAAATAACGTCACCCCAAATCACATCACCCCAAATAACGTCACCCCAAATCGTCACCCCAAATCGTCACCCCAAATCGTCACCCCAAATCACGTCACCCCAAATCACGTCACCCCAAATTGTCACCCCAAATAACGTCACCCCAAATCGTCACCCCAAATCGTCACCCCAAATCGTCACCCCAAATCACGTCACCCCAAATCGTCACCCCAAATAACGTCACCCCAAATCACGTCACCCCAAATCACGTCACCCCAAATCTCGTCACCCCAAATTGTCACCCCAAATAACGTCACCCCAAATTGTCACCCCAAATCACGTCACCCCAAATAACGTCACCCCAAATCGTCACCCCAAATCACGTCACCCCAAATCACGTCACCCCAAATTGTCACCCCAAATCGTCACCCCACGCCGGAGCGCGGCGGGGGGGGGGGGGGAGACACACATGCGGGAACCACCTACGTCGAAACCGTTATTGGGGTCCCAGCCGATGTGACCGACGTGCCTGGATTTTTTTTTTTGGGGGGGGGAGAAGATATTGAGGAGCTGCCCCCTATGGGGACCCCCCCATATGTGCCCCCCCATATGTCCCCCCCCCGGTGGTCCCGGACCCACTTGAAGCCAGAGGGAGCCCCGATGTCGGCCTTGGAGATTTTCTTGCGCCCCCCCTTCTTCTGCTCGCCGGCTTGGGGGGGGGTCGTCCCCGCCGAGGGGGGTCCCGCCGTGGGGGGGGGCAACCCCCGGTAACGGGACGCCGTGATGTCGGGGTTGGCGATGGGGACGGCCGGGACCGGGGGGGCTGCGGGGGGCAAAAACCCAGATGAGGAACTCGCGGTGGGGTGACGACACCCCGATACGGGAACGGGGACCCCCCCGCTATGGGGCAGGCACTGGGACCCCCCCCCCCACTATGGGGCAGACAGTAGGGACCCCCCCCGCTATGGGGCAGGCAATGGGGACCCCCCCCCGCTATAGGGCAGGCACTGGGGACCCCCCCCCCGCTATGGGGCAGGGACTGGGGACCCCCCTCGCTATGGGGGGGGCACTGGGGACCCCCCCCACTATGGGGGGGGCACTCACCGCTGCCATCGCCGGTGGCCGACGGGGTCCGGGTCAAGCTCCCGCAGCGCTCTGGGGGGGGGACACACACATAAGGGGTGTCCCTTTATGTGTGTCCCCCCCCCAAATTCTGTGTGTCCCCCCCCCCCAAATCACGAAGCCCCCCCGGATGGGGGGGGGGGTGTCACTTACCATCCCCGGGGGGGGGCGGAGGCGGGAGCTGCCGCTTTTCTGGGGGGGGAGAAGGGGAGAAGGGGTGGGTGGGGGGTCTGGGGGGGCACTGTTGGGTTTTTTTTGGGGGGGGGGGGGTCTGTGTTCTCACCCGCCCGCTGCTGCCGCCGGCGCAGCCGCTCCTGGACGAGCCCCTCGAAGGCGGCCGCCTCTCCCTCGTCCGCGAAGTTCAGCCCCGCCCGGCCCTCCTGGGGCGGCCGATCAGGGGGCGTGGCCCACGGGGCACGCCCACAAGCGGCAAGCCCCTCCCACCTGCCCTCGGCCCCACCCTCGCACCTGCCCTCAGCCCCACTCCTTGGCCCCTCCCACCTGCCCTCAGCCCCACCCCTTGGCCCCTCCCACATGTCCTAAGCCCCACCCCTCAGCCCCTCCCTACCACCTGCCCTCAGCCCCACCCTTCAGCCCCACCCTCCCACCTGCCCTCGGCCCCACCCCTTGACCACTCTCACATGCCCTCAGCCCCACCCCTTGGCCCCTCCCATGTGCCCTCAGCTCCACCCCTCAGCCCCACCCCTTGGCCCCTCCCATGTGCCCTCAGCTCCACCCCTCAGCCCCACCCCTTGGCCCCTCCCATGTGCCCTCAGCTCCACCCCTCAGCCCCACCCCTTGGTCCCTCCCATGTGCCCTCAGCCCCACCCCTTGGCCCCTCCCTCCCACCTGCCCTCGGCCCCACCCTCCCACCTGCTCTCAGCCCCACCCCTCGGCCCCACCCTCCCACCTGCTCTCAGCCCCACCCCTCGGCCCCACCCTCCCACCTGCTCTCAGCCCCACCCCTCGGCCCCACCCTCCCACCTGCTCTCAGCCCCACCCCTCGGCCCCTCCCTCCCACCTGCCCTCGGCCCCACCCCTCAGCCCCTCCCTCCCACCTGCCCGCAAGCCCACCCCTTGACCCTTCCCATGTTCCCTCAGCCCCACCCTTGGCCCCACCCTTTGGCCCCTCCCTCCCGCCTGCCCTCAGCCCCACCCCTCAGCCCCTCCTACCTGCCCTCAGCCCCACTGCAACCCCCTTAGCCCCTCCCACGGCCCCTTAGCTCCGCCCCAGGCCGCTCAGCCCCGCCCCCGTGTCCCCGCCCACTCACGTGGGAGGCGAAGGTGTGGAAGAAGGGGGTGGGCGCCGTGTACCCCATCTCCCCGTGCAGCTCCTGCTCCCACCACAGGCTCCCGGCCTGCGGCACAGCGCGGGACCCCCGGGGACCCTCAGGGACACGCCCAGGACCCTGGGACCCCTCCCACAGGACCCCCAAGACCCTCAGGGACACCCCCCAAACCTGGGAGCCCCCCAACCCCAGGAGACCCTCAGGGACCCCCCCCGACCCTGGGACCCCCCCCCAGGACCCCAAGAGACCCTCAGGGACCCCCCCCAGGACCCCCAAGAGACCCTCAGGGCCCCCCCCCCAAGACCCCAGGATACCCCTGACCCCACGAGCCCCCCCACCCAGGACCCCAAGAGACCCTCAGGGACCCCCCCAGGACCCCCAGAGACCCTCAGGGACACCCTGAGACCCCCCAGGACCCCCCAGAGACCCTCAGGGACACCCCCGACCCCCAGGCCCCCCCCCCCCAGGACCCCAAGAGACCCTCAGGGCCCCCCCCAGGACCCCCAGAGACCCTCAGGGACACCTGAGACCCCCCCCCAGGACCCCCAGGGACACCTGAGACCCCCCCCAGGACCCCCAGAGACCCTCAGGGACACCCTGAGACCCCCCCCAGGACCCCCCCAAGACCCCCAGGGCCCCCCCCCCCAAGACCCCAGGAGCCCCCCCAGCCCCCCCAAACTCACGGGCAGGCAGTAGAGGCGGATGAAGTAGGAGCGGCGGGGGCTGTCCCGCACCAGACAGGCCACCCCGCACCCCCGCTTGGCCCAGGCCCCCCCCGGCCCCCCCAGCTCCGCCACCACCAGCTGCGCCACCGCCGTCGCCAGCGTCTGCGGGGACACCGACAGCTCGGGGACCCCCCCCCAAAAAAAAAAAACCCTATGGCCCCCCCCAAAAACCCCCCAGGAGCACCCAGTGCCACACGTTTCTCTCCTGAGACCCCAAGTGCCCCCCCCCCCCCCCAAATCCAGCTCAGGGCCCCCCAGGACCAAAATGGGACCCCCAGCTCCCACCAGTACCCAATGATCCCCCCCCAGACCCCCCCAGACCCTCCCATGGGACCCCAAGACCCCCCCAATCCCCTTAGGACCCCCCCAGGACCCAATGGGACCTCCAGCTCCCCCCCCAGCTCCCACCAGTACCCAATGACCCCCCCAGACCCCCCTAATCCCCCCCCAGACCCTCCCATGGGACCCCAAGACCCCCAAATCCCCCTCAGGGCCCCCCAGGACCTCCATGGGACCCCCAGCTCCCCCCCCAGCTCCCCCCAGTACCCAATTACCCCCCCCAGACCCCCCCAATCCCCCCCGAGCCTCCCATGGGACCCCAAGCCCCCCCCCAAATCCCCCTTAGGACCCCCCCAGCTCCCCTCCTCACCCCCTTTCAGCCCATTAGCCCCACCGAGGCCACCAAGTGCCCCCCCAAAATCCCCCCCCCAGGACCTCCATGGGACCCCCAGCTCCCCCCCTAGGTCCCACCAATACCCAGTGACCCCCCCAGACCCCCCCAATCCCCCCCAGACCCTCCCATGGGACTCCAAGCCCCCCCAAATCCCCCTTAGGCCCCCCAGGACCTCCATGGGACCCCCAGCTCCCCCCCCAGCTCCCCCCCCAGCTCCCCCCAGTACCCAATTACCCCCCCCAGACCCCCCAATCGCCCCCAGACCCTCTCATGGGACCCCCAAGCCCCCCCAAATCCCCCTTAGGCCCCCCCAGGACCTCCATGGGACCACCAGCTCCCCCCCCAGGTCCCTCCAGTACCAAATGACCCCCCCACACACACCCCCAATGACCCCCCCAGACCCTCCCATGGGACCCCAAGCCCCCCCAAATCCACCTTAGGCCCCCCCAGGACCTCCATGGGACCCCCAGCTCCCACCTCCAGCTCCCCCCAGTACCCAATGACCCCCCCAGATCCCCCTAGTCCCCCCCCCAAGACCTCCATGGGACCCCCAGCTCCCCCCCCAGGTCTCACCAGTACCCAATGACCCCCCCCCAGACCCCCCCAAACCCTCCCATGGGACCCCAAGCCCCCCAAAATCCCCCCCAGAACCTCCATGGGACCCCCAGCTCCCCCTCCCAGCTCCCACCAGTACCCAGTGACCCCCCCCAGACCCCCCCCGTCCCCCCCCAGTTCCCCCCCAGGCCCCTCACCACACATTTCCGGCCCAGGAGCTCGAAGAGCCGCAGGTTTTCCTGCTGCTGCAGGAGCCCCGAGGGGACGTTGTCGCCCCCCGGGACCCCCCCCCGACCCCTATGGCTCATCGCCCGGATGCCTGGGACCCTCCGCTGGATACCTGGGACCCCCCCAAAATGTCTGGATCTCCCCCCACCCCCCCGTCCCCGAAAAGCCTGGGTCCCTCAGAGAGGCTTCTTCCGCCCGGAAGCACCCAGGGCCCTGAGGTGGCGGGGACGTCACCTCCGGACTGGGAGGGGGAACTGGGGGAACTGGGAGGGACTGGGAAGGATGGAGAGGACCCGGGAGGGATTGGGAGCAGCCTCTCTGCAAACACAGGCAGCCACGGGGCTGAAACTAGGGATACTGGGAAGAAATGGGGGGAACTGGGAGGGACTGGGAAGGGATGGAGAGGACCTGGGAGGGACTGGGAGCAGCCTCTCTGCAAACACAGGCAGCCACAGGGCTGAAACTAGGGATACTGGGAAGAAATGGGAAGCACTGGGGGGAACTGGGAGGAATTGGAAGGAAACTGGGAGGGACTGGGAGCAGCCTCTCTGCAAACACAGGCAGCCACGGGGCTGAAACTAGGGATACTGGGAAGAAATGGGGGGAACTGGGAGGGACTGGGAAGGATGGAGAGGGCCTGGGAGGGACTGGGAGCAGCCTCTCTGCAAACACAGGCAGCCACGGGGCTGAAACTAGGGATACTGGGAAGAAATGGGAAGCACTGGGGGGAACTGGAAGGGGACTAGGGTGACTGGGAGGGACTGAGGTAACTGGGAGCAGCCTCAGCCAACGCAGGCAGCGACGGGACTAAAACTGGGGATACTGGGACTTGAGGGCACTGGGAAGGTCCCAGTACTGGCCCCTCCCACCCAAGCTGGGGACCCCGGCGCCCGGGCACCTCCACTTCGCACACCGCAACGCAGCCCCCAACCCCTTCCCAGTCCGTACTGGGAACTCCCCAGCTCATACTGGGAGCCCACAACCGCTTCCTAGTTCGGACTGGAAGCTGTAATCCCTTCCCAGTCCGCACTGGGGGCCCCCATCCCTTTCCAGTATCTTTCCAGTATGGACTGCGCACCCCTTATCCTTCCCCAGTCTACACCGGGAGACGCCCAGTTCATACTGGGAGCCCCATTTCCCCCTCCCCAGTCCGCGCTGGCAGCCCCTCTCCCTTTCCAGTATGGACTGCGCGCCCCTTTATCCTTCCCCAGTCTACACGGGGAGACTCCCAGTATGAACTGGGAGCCCCATTTCCCCCTTCCCAGTCCAAACCAAACCCCCGCACCCCTCCCCAGTCCGCGCTGGCACCTCCCAACCCCTTCCCAGTCCGTACTGGGAACTCCCCAGTTCATACTGGGAGCCCACAGCCGCTTCCTAGTTTGGACTGGAAGCTGTAATCCCTTCCCAGTCCGCACTGGGGGCCCCCATCCCTTTCCAGTATCTTTCCAGTATGGACTGTGCACCCCTTATCCCTCCCCAGTCTACACGGGAGACACCCAGTTCATACTGGGAGCCCCATTTCCCCCTCCCCAGTCCAAACCAAACCCCCGCACCCCTCCCCAGTCCGCGCTGGCAGCCCCCAACCCCTTCCCAGTCCATACTGGGACCCCCCCAGACGACAGTGGTGGGCGTCAGGTTTATTCGCGTCTTCGGCACCTCAGGGATCCCCGGACGCCTGCGTCCCCCCCGCAGGAGACGGGGAGGGGGGGGGCAATAAATAAGGAGCGGGGTGAGAAGGCACCCGGGGGGGGGGAGCAAGAACTGGGTTGCAGTGGTCCATACTGGGAGAACCCGTATATGCATTAAGATCCCAGTCAGGGCGCCCTACCGGTCCATACTGGTCCGTACTGGGAGAACGCAAGGCCACACGGGTGAAGAGATCCCAGGCAAGATGCTGTACAGGTCCGTACTGGTCCGTACTGGGAGGACACAAGGCCACACGGGTGAAGAGATCCCGGGCAAGATGCTGTACTGGTGCACGCTGGTCTGTACTGGGAGGACGCAAGGCCACGCCGGTGAAGAGCTCCCAGTTGGGTTGCCGTACTGGTCCGTACTGGTCCGTGCTGGGATGGCTGAAGGCCGTGTCAACGCAGTGATCCCAGTTGGGATGCTGTACTGGTCCGTCCCACTCCGACCCAAGGCGATGCATACGCGGGGCTCCCAGTTGGGCTCCCAGACCCTTCGCTGGTCCATACTGGTCTGGCCCAAGGCAACGTAAATCCAACAGTTCCTAGCTAGGACGTCGTAGTGCTTCATACTGGTCTATACTGGGATGCCCCCAAGGTGCCATAAAACCCCAGTGGGGGGAGACACCGGGCTGTACTGGTCCATACTGGGGTGTCTCCAGACCCCCTGTGGGGATCTATGGGCGTCCGGGGGGTCCATATGTCCCTGGGGAGGGGGGGGGGGGGCTGTGGGGCCCCATCTGGTGCCTATAGGGGTCCGAGGGGTCCCCGAGGGGGATCTCCACGGTCCCTATGTTGACCTATAGGTCCCCCTGGCGACCTATAGGATATTTACGGGGTGCCTAGGGTGCTCTACAGGTCCCCAAAAAGGACCTACGGGTCCCCAGGGGTGTCTCTATGCTGCCCTGTAGGTCCCCACGTTGACCTAGGAGCCCCCCCCAGTAGCCAACTGGTCCCCGAAGAGGACCTATACGTCTCCCACGATATCTACGGGGTCCCCACGGTGACCTATAGGTCCCTTGCAGCATCCTGGGGGTCCCCGCGTTATCCTACGGCCCCCCCCAGTGACCTAGGGGGGGTCCCCAAAGAAGACCCTCGGGGATCCAAAGTCCCCCGGCTCCCCACGCCGACTTAGGGCTTCCCCGTGACGCCCTGGGGGTCCCCAAATAAAGGACGGGTCCCCCCCTGCGGCACCCGTGGGGGTCTCCCACGTCCCCCTGGGTCACCCCTAGCCCCCTTTCCCCGACACCCTTAGCCCGTGGGGGGCCCTCCCGGGGGCGCCCCCCCCCAACCTTCCAGGTACCGAGCGAAAAGCCCCTTGGCGCGGCGCAGGACGCGGGGCAGGTGGTGGCGTCGCACCAGGCGGTCGAAATGCATGGCCACCTCGTTGTAATCGCCGGCCCGCGCCATGACGGCTTCCCGTTGTTCCAGCAGCATGGCCAAGCAGAGGAAGAGGAGGAAGGGGTTCCCCTGCCCCAATTCCTCCGGCGGCGGGAGCGGCGCCCCGTCGTCCTCCAGACCCACCTCTTCCTCCGAGGACGAGGAGGAGGAGGAGGAGGAGGAAGAGGAACACGAGTCCTCCCAGGCCCAACCGCCCCCCCAAGGGTCCTCGGGGGCGTCAGCAGCCTCTCTGCCCGCGCTGGGGTCATCACGTACCTCTCCGGGGTCTTCACCAACCTCTCTCGGGGAGCCGGGGGCATTGCCAACCTCTTTGGGAGCGTCGGCAACTTCTTTGGGGACCTCGGGGTCTTTCCTGGTCTCCTTGGGGTCTTTCCCGGTCTCTTTGGGGTCCTTCCCGGTCTCTTTGGGGTCCTTCCCGGTCTCTTTGGGGTCCTTCCCGGTCTCTTTGGGGTCTTCGCTGGTCTCTTTCGGCACGTCGCGGTCTTGCCCAACCCTCTTGGAAACGTTGTGGTCGTCACCGACCTTTTCCGGGGCGTTCAGGTTTTCGTTTAACTTCTTAGAGACGTTCCGACTTTCGCGAGTCTTCTTGGAGACGCTGGGCTCAGCACCTTTGCCGGGTTTCCTGGAGGCGTCGGGGTCTCCGCAAACCACCTTGTAGACGTCGGGTTGTTCGCCGATTTCCTTCGGAGCGCTGGCGTTTTCGTTGACCTTCTTGGGAACGTCAGGGTCTCGGTCAACCTCCTTAGAGGCATCGGGGTC
This sequence comes from Buteo buteo, assembly GCF_964188355.1. Taxonomy (NCBI): domain Eukaryota; kingdom Metazoa; phylum Chordata; class Aves; order Accipitriformes; family Accipitridae; genus Buteo; species Buteo buteo. The sequence goes on from NC_134200.1 coordinate 474,356, forward strand.
TTCTCGGACGTCCTTGGGGCCAGCAGGGTCTCGGCCACCATCGCTGGAGACTTTGGGATCCTCTCGGATACCCCTGGGGACCTTAGCACCACCTTGGGCCTCCACAGAGGCCTTAAGGCCACCCTGGCTATCCCTGGGGACTTTGGCATCCCGGGAGATCTTCGGATCCTCTTGGCCACTCCGGGAGCCGTCCAGACTAGGTTGGACGTCCCCAGAGACCTCAGGCTTCTCGTGGTCGCTCCCAGAGGTCTTGGAGCCACCCTGGACATCGGTGGAACTCTCCAGACCCTCTTGGTCATCCCGAAAACTCTTGGGACCCTCCTGGATGTTCCCGGAGCTCTCAGAACCCTCTTGGATGTCGCTGGAGCTCTTTGGTTTCTCCGGGTCTTTGCCGGGAGCCTCTGGGACGTCCACGGAGGCTTTGGAACCCACTTGGACGTCGCCGCCGGAGCTCCTGGGACTCTCCTGGCCGTCCCCGCGGGCCTCGTGCCCGCCTCGGCCACCAGCCGCCTCCGCGGGGGCCTCGCTCTCCCCCCGCTGCCGGCGTCGCCGGCGCGGGGGCCGGGGCCGAAGCCCACGCCGCTCGCGCAGCCCTCGGCAAGCCCGGCGAGGCCCCAGGGGCGCTCCCAGGAGGGGAATGCCGTCCGGCGGGGGAGGCGGAGCGGGTGGCAGCGAGCTCCAGGTGATTTCCAGCACCCGCAGGGCATCCTCGAAGGCGAATTCCCGCTTCAGCTCCAGCAACAGCCAGCGGTAGCAGAAAAGCAGGTCGTGGGCGCCGCGGGCAGCCAGGAAGGCCCAGAAAGAGGGGTCGGCGCGGCGCAGGAGGCGTCGGAGGTGGGCGAAGGCGCGGGCCAGCCCCCGGCCGCCAGGGCGAAAGCGGGGTCCGAGGCGGCGCATGAGGGCGCAGAAGCAGAGGAAGGCTTGGGCCTCGTCGTCCAGCACGGCCAAGAGCGGGGCGGCCACGTCCGACATGCCTTGGCAGTAGGAGAGGCGCGGGTGACCCAGGGCAAAGGTGGTGAGCAGAGCTTGCAAGGCGGCCAGGTGGGGGTGTCCCTCCTCAGGGCCCCCAAAATAAGGGTGCCCCCGGTCGGTGCGCACCACGTCCTTGCGCACGGCCGCCCCAACCAGCGCCAGCTCAGCCGGGGCCGCCCGGGCGGCCAGGAGGGCTTTCAGCGCCGCGTATTCGCCCGCTTTGCGTCGCAGGTGGGCCAGTCGCTCCTGCCCCGACAATCCCGCCGGGAAGACGTTCAGCAGGTACCGCCAGACCACCTGGAAGGGGGGCGAAATAGGGCAGGGGGGGTCAGAAAATCCAGGCAGACCTCAGGGGGCCGGAGGGGGGAGCCAGGGGAACCCACCTTGCGCAGGCCGGGCTCGACACCGCCGTGGTAGACGTGGAGCCGCAGGTCGTGGGGCCGCAGCAGCCGTCCGCCGGGGCCCAAGTAGGTGCGGAGGTCGGCGTCGCTCAGGGGGGCGCAGGGGGGCGGTGGCGGGGGGGGCGAGGGAGGGGAGCCCTCCGGCCACGCCAGGGCTGCCTGCGCCCGGGCCAGCGTCCGGCCCACCTGCGGGTAAATGGGTCACTGGTGGTGCTGGGAGGGGGGCTGGGTGAGCAGGGAGCTGTGGCAGGGGGAAACTGGAAGCACTGGGAGGGAATGGGAGCACTGGAAGAGGACTAGGGCTTGCTGAGAGGGGACTAGAAGGCAACTAGGACCGTAGAAAGGGTGTTGGAGGGAAATAGGAACACTAAGAGGCACTAGGAGGGAACTGGGATGGCCAGAGGAGCAGGAGGGGTGCTCCATGAGGTGTCAGCAGGGTGGGAGAACCCAGGGCCCCCCCCCAGACACCCAGGTCCCACTCACCTGTGCCAGCAGGGCCTGGGTGAAGGGCAGCGCTGCAGCCAGGAGCGAGCGGCGCTCGGGGAGAGGTTCCACCGCTGCCACCTCCCGGGGGCTGATGATGTCCCAGTCCTCCAGCAGCGGGCCTGCAGCACCCAGAGGCCTGGGTCCCTCCACTGGACACCCAGGCACCCAGGTCCTCCTCCTGACACCCACCCCCGACGCCTGCGTCTCTCCCTAACACCCACCCTAGAGGAAGTGAACAGCCAGGTCCCCCCCAACCACCCCGCCGGGGATGCTGGGGTTCCCCTTCTCTAAAACAAAAGACTCCCACCAAGGTCCTACCTTGCTGTCCCAGATGCCTAAGTCCCACCACCCTTCTCCCCCCCGGGGACCCCCCACTCACTTTCAGCGGGAGGCCGGACATCGAGGCGCAGGCGCAGGGTGGGCCGGGCGCAGGCAAAAGCAGCCGCCAGGTCGCCATCGCTCAGCAGCGGCACGAAGGTCTCCTGCCCTTGGGGGTCGCGGGCCGCGAAGCTGACGGAGAAGCTCTTCTTCCTGAGAGGATACGAAGGGGTGCTCAGCAACCGAGGCCTCCCCCCAGGCGATGAGGCGGCCGAGGATGTCGGGGGGAGGCCCGGGCTCACCCCTGAAGGTCGAAGGCACGGGCCAGGATGTGCTGCAGCACGTCCAGCGACGTGATCTGCGGGTCGACGGCGAAGGAGCGGAACTCGGGAGGCAGCAGCCCCTCGCTCTTCTACGGGCAGACATCAGCCAGGTGCGGGGAGAGGAAGGGGGAGACACCCCCAGGGGCCAGGCCGGAGCCCCGGAGCCGCCCCCGGCCCGGTCCCTCACAGCGACCCAAAATGGCGGCCGCGTCCCGTCACCGCGGCAACGCCGCCTCAGCGCGCCCCGCCCCCCGCCCCGTCCCTCATTGGCCACCGCCCCCCCCACGTGACCTTTTCGGCGGCAACCTCCTCCAGTTGGCCGCGCCCCCCCCCCACCCCCCCAACCCGCGGTCTCTAACGCCGTAGCCTCGCCCCCCCCCGCGCGGCGGCATTTAGTCCCGCCCACCACGCGGCGGCCCCGCCCCTCAAGCCACCGCGCACCGCCTCCGGCCGTACCTCCCCGCCCCCTCCCGCCTTAGCCCCGCCCCCTCCCGCCTTAACCCCGCCCCCCCTCACCTTGACGCGCACGCGCACCACTTCGCACTCCTCCTCCAGCGCGGCCCCGCCCCCCTGGCAGGCCCCGCCCCCCGCCGCCGCCATGGCGGGGGCGGGGCGGGGACGACTCCGCGCAGGCGCAGAACGAGCGGCGGGGGGGGGGGGTTGCCGCCACCGCCCCCCTACCGGGAAAGCGGGGGGGGGAGGGGAAGGTGTTACGTCACCGTGCTGGCGTCACGCCGCGCCTCTCTTCCCCCCCCCCGGTGGAAAGCGAGGGCCGCGGGGGGGGAAAGATCCGGAGCGGCGCCGCGAATCGTCCCCGTCTTGCGGCCGCGGCGACGGGGCAACAACATCCGGGTCGGCGCCCGGAAGTGACGTCAGCGGGGAACGCGGTCGCACCCAAGGCGGGCGTGGGGGGAGGGTTGGGGCAGCGCGCGGCGCCGGCGTGATGTCACCGCGCAACCCCCCCCTTAAAAAAAAAAAAAAAAAAAAACAAAAAACAAAACGGAGTCTATGACGCAAACTGCAGCGGTTCACATCGACTTTATTAACGGGGGGGTGGGGGGGGAACCGAGGGGGAGTGCATGCGGGGGTGTGTGTGTCCCCCCCTCTTAAAGTGGCGACGTCCACCCGAGCGGGCCGCCCCTCTTCCTTAAAGGGGCAACGTCCCCTTAAAGCGGCAACGTCCCCCATGGACCCAGCGGGGGGGAGGCGGAGCCGAACAGCAGCGGGGCGGGGCTGAGGCGAAGCCCCGCCCCTCAGGGCGGGCCGGGGGGGGCGGTTCTCTCCTTGCTGAGTCGCGCCAGCTCCTGCGACAGCGCCTCCAGGTCCTAGAGGGGGTGGGCGGGGTCAGAGGCCACGCCCCTCGCCTCAGACCCCCGCCCCCTTTTGCCAGAGGCCACGCCCCTTCTGCCCGAAGCCCCTCCCACCTGCCCCAGGTGCAGGTTTTTGGTGAGCTGCTCCTCCAACATGTTCTGCAGTTTCTTGTTCATCTCCCGCAGACCCTCCTCGCCCGGCCCCGTCCCCCGCCGGGGGGGACCGGGGGGTCCCGCTGCCTCTGGGGGGGGGGCATAGAGAGAGGGGGTGAGCGGGGGGGGGGTCAAAATTGGGGTACCGGGAGGGGCGGGGGGGTCCGGGACTCACCCAAGCGGCTGTCGCGGACGAAGCTCTGGATGATGGCGCTTTTGCGGCAGAGGTCCTCCGCCATCGAGGCGCTGCTCACCTCCAGGTGACGCACCTGGGGGGGGGGGGAAGGAAAGAAGGAAGAGGGGGGGGACACACAGTAATACACCCCACCCCATCCCAGTCCCTCCCAGTCCCCTCCCAGTACCTTCTCCTCCAGCAGCCAGCGCTCCTGCTGGCTCTGGGCCAGGCGCTGGAACAGCTCCGCCACTTCGGCGGGGGACAGGCCCCCCCCACCGGGGACCCCCCCGCCGCCGCCGCTGCCTCCCCCGGGGCTGCCTGAGCCTGACTGCGGAGATGGAAGGGCGGGGGGGGGCAGGGCAGGGAGGAGGAGGGTCAGCGGAGAGGGCTCCACCCCCTCGCTGAAGCCACGCCCACAACGCAGCTCCCCCCTCCCCACTCCAGACCCACCCTCAACGGGGAAGGGACCAGTGTGGGGCCGCATCCCACCCACAACCCACCCACAGCCCCTGCTATGACCCTACCCAAACTTCAAGCCACACCCCTGCGAGCCACACCCCCCTGAGCCACACCCCTGTGAGCCCCACCCAACCCCAGCCACACCCCCCCCCAACCCCAGCCACACCCCCACCTGCCTAGCCCACCCCTGGTGGGAACAGCCCCCTTCGTCAGCCAACAGAAGCCTCAGACCCCACCCCACCAGGCCCCACCCCCTCAGGCCCCACCCACCTTGGTACTCCCAGGGGCGGAGCCGTCACGCCCCAAGGAGGAGAGGCTGCTGCTATCGCCCCCCGGGCCCCGCCCGGGGGACCCCCCCTCCAGTCCCAGTTCTTCCAGCCCTGGGAGAGGTGGAACAAAACTGGGACCCAGGCAGGCGGGACGAGCCCCACCACCAACCCCCCCCCCCACGCCCCCCCCCGCTGCCTCTGGGGAAGAGAAAAAAAAAAAGGTTTCGGGTGCCCCTGCAGCACCCTATCCCTGTGGACACCCTGGCACCCCCCCCACCTTACCCCACACCCCCCCCCAGGGGACCCAGATATCCACGACCCCCCCCCCAAAACCCATTTTCCCTCCTACCAGCAGATCCAGACACCCCCTTACCCCCCACCCCACCACCTGCAGACCCACGAGAGCCCCCCCAAGGGGATGTAGGCATCCAGGGGCACCCCCCCTCCTTCAAGGGGACCCCAATACCTGGAAGCTTCCCCCCCACACCCCCCCCACAAGGGACCCCCGGCGTCCGGCTGACCGGTTCGGGCACGGGTGGGCGCCAGCAGCTCCTGCAGCCGCTCCTGCAGGCGGTCGGCCCGGCGGCGCTCCAGCTGCAGTTGCCGCTTCAGGTCCTTCAACTGGGGGGGGGGGGGTGACAATTCAGGGGGGGGGTCAGGGCCCCAAATGGGACCCCGGGCTCTGGACGGCACCCCAGCCCCCTGGGGACCCTCACCGCTGCGCTGCCTTTCTTCTCCAGGATGCGCTGCCCATCTCGGACGTCTTTCAGCTCCTGGGGGAACAGAGAGGGTCGTGGCGGTGGGGGGGGGATTTGGAGGGGTCCCAGCGAGGATTTGTGGGTGCTGAGGGGAATCGGGTGGGTTCTAGAGGGCTCAGAGAGAACCCAGGGGGTCAGAGAGAACGTGGTGAGGGGACCCAGGGGAGTTTGGAGACCCTGGGAGGGGATTTGGGTTTTCTGGGGGGTACTTGGGCAGCTCAGGGTCTCTGGTGGGGAGACCTGAGAGCCCCCCCATAGGAGAACCGGGGATCCCAATGAGGTTTCGGGTGGTCCCAGGAGGGCTGGAGGATCCCAGGGATCTGTGGTTCCCAGGGGGGAGCTGTGAGAGGGTCCCAGCGGGCTCAGAGAGGGGCTCTGGGGGTGGATTTGGGGGTACCTGGGGTGGGGGGGACTGTGAGAGGGTCCCAGCGGGCTCAGAGAGGGGCTCTGGGGGTGGATTTGGGGGTACCTGGCGCAACGCCTGGCCCTCGGCCTCCCGCAGCTCCCGCTGCCGCTCGGCATCTCCCAGCGCCGCCTGCAGCTCCCCGACGCGGCCCTGGGGACAGCGGGGGGGGGGGGGTCACACCCAGTCCCTGACACCTATAGGGCTCTATAGGGCCATGGGGGGAGAGGACACGGGTCCTATAACGCCCCAGGTGCTCCTACAGCCTCTGTAAGTCTGGCGGGGGCTCTACAGCATCGCAAAAACAATACAACTCTTTACGACGTCCTGCAGCATTGCTGGGTTCCTACAGCCCCTAAAAAGCCATAGGTGACTCTATGGGTTCTATAGGGTCTGGTGCACCCAACAGATCCTGTGACGCTCTAAGAATTCCTGATGATGATGTAAAATATAAAAAAAACGCCTCTGTCTCTTACAACGCTGTAAAACGATTGTAGTTTCTATACGGTCAGGGAGCTCCATGCAAGCTCCCTGTGCCCCCAAGGACCCTATAAAACCATACGGGTCTCTACTGTCTTTGCAGCGTCCCAAAGTTTTCTAACTCTTCTATACGACCACAACAGACCACGTAACTCCCCATAATTATCCATAATACATGTAACACCACTCAGATCTACGGAAATGCTATAGTAACGACATACAGAACTCTTATAATGACAACCCCGCAAAATCCTTCACGCCTCCTGCGCTCGCTATATATCGTCATCGCTATGAGCATTTCTACGGACCCTATAGCTATATGGGGTGCCTACAGACCCCCCCGCCGGGGTCCCTGCGGCTCCCACACCCGGGGCGATCCCCTATAGCCCTGCGCTCACCTCCAGCTCTGCCCGGTGCTGCTCGGCACGAGCGCGGGCGGCCGCCGCGTGTTCCTGCGCCTGCCGCTCCAGCTGCTCCTGATGGGAACGGACGGGGTCGGACTGGGGCGAGGAGGGGGATCCCTACCCCGGTGTGTGTGTGGGGGGGGAATAACGGTGGAGGGGAGAAGGCGGGGGGCTGACCTGCGCCTGCCGTCGGCCCCGCTCGCTCTCCCCGCGGGCGTCTTCCGCCTCCGCCAGCCGCCGCCGCAGCCCGTCCCGCTCTCCGGCGCAAGCCTGCGGGCGCAACGCCGGGCACGCGCCTCGCACACGCGTGTCCCAGGACGGCGGGGTGCAGCCAGGGCACCTCGGGGAGCTCAAGTTCTCCCAGGGTCCCGAAACCCCCCCAGGGATGGGGTCAAGGCACCTTTGGGACCCCCCCAAATCCCCCCTGGGGACCCCCAAAAGCCGCCAGGAATGGGGTCAGGATGCTTCTGGGACTCCAAATACCCCCAGGGGAACCCAAAAACTCCCCAGGGATGGAATCAGGAGCACTTTGGGGAGCCCTAAACCCACCCATAGACACCCAAAACCTCCGTGGGACAAGGTGAGAGGTACATTGGGGACCTCAAAGCCCCCCCAGGGATGCAAAACTACCCTCAGTAGAACCCCAAACCACTCTGAGGATTCCTAAACCACCCCCCAAGGGACACCCAACCCCCTGGGGACCACATGAGGGGCACTCTGGGGACCCCCCACCCCCCAAGGGATCCCAAACCACTCCCCAAGGGACCCCAAAACCCCTGGGGCCAGATGAGGGGCACTCTGGGGACCCCCCACCCCTCAAGGGACCCCAAACCACCCCCCAAGGGACCCCAAACCACCCTCCACGGGACACCCAATCCCCTGGGGACGAGATGAGGGACACTTTGAGGACCCCCCACCCCCCAAGGGACCCCAAACCAGCCCCCAAGGGACCCCAAAACCCCTTTGGGACCAGATGAGGGACACTCTGGGGACCCCCCAACCCCCTAAGGGACCCCAAACCATCCCCCAAGAGAACTCCAAACCACCTCCCAAAGGCCACCCAACCCCCTGGGGACCAGATGAGGGGCACTCTGGGGACCCCCCACCCCCCAAGGGACTCCAAACCACCCCCCAAGGAACCCCAAAACCCTTTTGGGACAAGATGAGGGACACTCTGGGGACCCCCAACCCCTCAAGGGACCCCAAACCACCCCCCCAAGGGACACTCAATCCTCTGGGGACCAGATGAAGGACACTCTGGGGACCCCCCCACCCCTCAAGGGACCCCAAACCACCCCCCAAGGGACCCCAAACCCCCTGGGGACCAGATGAGGAGAACTCTGGGGACCCCCTACCCCCCCAAGGAACCCCAAACCTCCCCCAAGGGACCCCAAACCACCCCCCAAGGGCCACCCAACCCCCTGGGGACCAGATGAGGGACACTCTGGGGACCCCAAACCACCCCCAAGGGACCCCAAACCCCCTGGGGACCAGATGAGGGACCCCCACCGCCCCCCTGGGATTCCCAAGCTCCCCCCCAATCCCACCTGGAGCTGGGCGCTGAGGGCATCACGCTGCGCCTGCGCCTCCTGCAGCTCCCGGGCCAGAGCCCCACGCTGTTCCCGCAGCCTCGCCTCCGCCTGCCGCCCCACACAGCGCTCTATAGGGCCCTATAGGGTCCAACGGCACTGCCCCGGGGCCGTATGGGGACGTATAGAGCTGCTCCAGGCTGCCCGGGGCTGCCCAGACCCAGACAAAGCTGCCCTGGGGCCATCAGTTGCCACAGGAGGCCGTATAGATCCTATAGATCCCCCGTAACGCCGTAAGCGGCTCAACCCACCCCTCCCGCGTCACAGGGGGCCTCTCCGACACCCCAGGGGGCTCCCACACCAAGGGGTGACCCCCAGCAGCCTCCCAGGACCCCCACAAAGCCATGGGGCACCCCTAGAACCCCCCCCCAGCACCCCACGGGACCCCCGATGCCGAGAGATGCCCCCCCCAGGTGCCCCCACCTGGGCTGCAGCCTCCAGCTCCTGCTGCAGCTGCTGGTTGCGGGCCTGGAGCTCCCGAAATTCCTCGTCCCGCTGGGCTCGGAGTTCCTCCAACTCCATCCTGGGGCGCACAGGGGGATCCAGGTGTCCGGGGGGGTCCCAGGGATCTGGGGTGGGGGGGACGCCGGGCCCCCCCTATGACCCCCAGGGGCCACTTACTGACTGTCCCTGAGCAACGTCTCCTTTTCTGTCTGCAACTGGAGAAAGCTAGGAGAAAAAGAGATAAAAATAGACAAAAAAAAAAACAAAAAACCCCATGTTGTGCTTTAAAAACAACCCCGGCATCTAGCCCCCCCAAGGGGACCTGGGCACTCTTACCTCTCTTGCTTCTTCCTCAGTTTCTCCGTCAGCTGTGGAGAAAACACAAAAATCGCTAGTGAGTGAGACGAACACAATCTCTCCCACCCCCCCAAATCCCCCCAGACCCCACCGAGAGCCCCCAGAACCCCCAAAGTGCTCCCAAACCCCTCTGAAACCCCAGAAATCCTCCTGGGACACCCCGCGGATGCCCCCAAATCCCCCCCGGGACTCCCCTGAGGGCCCCAGGACCCTCCTGAGACCCCCAAAAGTCCCCACAGACTCCACTAAGGTCCCCGAAGATCCCACAAATCTCTCTGGGACCCCGAACCCCCCACCACCCCCAAATGCCCCCCAGGGCTCCCCAAAAGGCCCCCCCCTTACCTTGGCCACCTCTGCCTGCAGTTGGGCCACCTCCGCCTGCAAGAGACTCCATGAGACCCCCAGAGACCCCCTCCATCCCCTCTGTTTCACCTACACGCCTCGCAATTTGCTGTACCTCCATGGCGACCCGTTGCCCCTAAATTATTTCCGACTTTCAATTACATTTTTATTCTGTATCCCCCAAAATATTTATCAAAATCTCCATCCCCCATCCAACCCCAAAACCTCCTACGTGTTTCTTTCTATTTAATATTTTTTCACGAGACTCCTGCTTCTTTATCAACCCCCAAACTCTACTCCCCCCCAACTTATATTTCTCCCCACACCCACTCATCCCTCCCAACCTCCCCCCGTTTCCCCCAAAATTCTCCTCCCCCGTACCCCTGAACCTTCTTTAAAGTTTCCCCAGACCTTCTACAGACCCCCCTAAGACCCTCCTACCCCCCCATATTCCCCCCCCAACATACCTGAGCGGCGGGCGCTGGGGGTTCCCTGCACGGACCGTCACCCCCGGCCCCCTCCTCTGTCGGCCGCAGCTCCCTGGGGGGATCCGGGGGGGCTGCGAGGGTGGGGGTCAGACCCACGGTCCCCCCATCATAAACCCTCCCCAGCTCCATAGGGACCCACAGAGCCCCCGTATCCACCAGACGGGCACTCTGTGCCCCACAGAGACCCCATATCCCCCCCCCTAGAAAATGATACTACCCATATAAACACCCACTCCCCCCATAGAAGCCCCCCCCCCAGATCTCCAGGACCCCAACACCCCCCAGGGAAGACCCCAGAACATCCCCACACCCCCAGGGAACCCCAAATTCCACAAAGACCCTGACACACACCCCCCCCCTCCCCACACCAGGCACCCCCTCACCATCCGTAGACGCCGGGGGGGCCACGCTGTCACCAGCGGCCCCATCCTGGGGGGGTTCTGCGGAGGCCAAGGAGTCCCGGGGGGGTCCTGGGGGAGCCCCCTCCCGCAGCTGCCGGTTTTCCTCCTCCAGTCCCTCGATCTGTGCACACAGCTGGGACCCCCACCCAGGTTAGGCACCCGTGGGACCCTCAGGCTCCCCCCCCCCAGAAGCAGGGAACCCCCATGGGACCCAAAGAGACCCCCCCCCCGAGACCCCTCACAAGGTGTCGGGCATTCCCTGTGATAACACCGGGCACTGCCAGGGACCCCAAAACGATGCCAAGAGACCTCCCCACACCCTGAAAACGACGCTGGGGACCCCCAGGGACCTCCCTGGTAAAGCAGAACCACCCAGAACGACACTAGGGCCCCCCCCAAGAACCCCTAAAATGGTACTAGGAGGCTCAGGGTGACATTACGGCCCCCCGGGATGGCCTGGGGGGGATATTGAAGTCCCTGGAGGGTCCAGGACCCCCACCTTGGCCAGCTCACGCAGCAGGGTGCTGTTCTGGAGACGGAAATCATCCTCCTGGCTCTGGAGCTTCCCCTGCAGCATCCGCGTCTCCCCCAGCAGCGCCTCCACTTCCTGGGGGAAGACCCACCACCTGTGGCTGGGACCCCCAGAACTGCCCCCAGGCCCCCCCCGCAAATCCCCTCTGGACCCCACAGCACCCCTGACAGCACCCACAGCGACCCCTGACACCCTCAAACATGGACCTTACAGAAATCTGCACGACTCAGGAACGCCTCAAGATCTCTTGGGACACCCCCAGCCCCCCTAGAGACCCCCCAGGATGCTTAGAAACCCACCCAACATCCCTAGAGACTCCCTAAGCCCCCCCAGCACCCTTGGAGGCACCACAAGGACCCTGTGAGTGTTCGCAGGGACCCCCCCCAGCACCCCTAGAGAGCTCCCAGGATCCCCCAGCACATCCGAGGAGCACCCCAGCGTCCTGAGAGACCCTCTAGGGTGCTTTACCATCCCAGAAACCCCCCAGTACCTCCAGAGAACCCCCCCAACCCTTCTCTAGCACCGTTAGAGACCCCCCAGGACCCCCCCAACACCTCCAGAGACTCCTGCAGCACCTACAGAGGCAGCCTCCCCAAGACCCCCCCCCCACCAGCACCAATACAGATCCTTATCAGAAACCCCCCCAGCACCCACACACAACCACCCAGGACCCCCACCAGCACCTATAGAGATCCTTATCAGAACCCCCCCCCAGCACCCACACACAACCACCCAGGACCCCCACCAGCACCTATAGAGATCCTTATCAGAAACCCCCCCAGCACCCACACAGAAACACCCCAGACGCCTCTCCAGCACCCACAGAGAACCGCCCAGGACCCCCACCAGCACCTATACAGATCCTTATCAGCATCCCCCCCAGGACCCACACAGAAACACCCAAGATGCCCTCTCAGCACCCACTGAGAACCACCCAAAACGCCCCCCCAGCACCTATAGAGATCCTTATCAGAATCCCCCCCCAGCACCCACACAGAACCACCCAGGACCCCCCCCCAGCACCTATAGAGATCCTCATCAGAATCCCCCCCAGCACCCACACAGAAACACCCAAGACGCCCCCACAGCACCCACACAAAACCACTCAGGACCCCCCCCAGCACCTATAGAGATCCTCATCAGAATCCCCCCCAGCACCCACACAGAAACACCCAAGACGCCCCCCCAGCACCCACACAGAACCACCCAGGCCCCCCCCAGCCCCCCAGCACCCACCTGCGCCTTCTTACTCTTACTGAGGGCCTGCAAGAGAAGCGGGGGGGGGTGTCACAGCGGCACCGGGGCGGGGGGGCAATTAGAGACCACAGCAGCGGCTCCCCTTTACCTTATTGGCTTTAGCCAAATCCTTATCCAGCGCCTGCACCCTCTGCCGCAGCCCGGACAGCTCTAGGGGGGGACACGGACCCTCAGGGAGGAGGCAGACCCCGGGACCGGTGTCCCCCCCCAAACCCCCATCCCACCCCCGTACCGGCGCCGTTCTTCCGCAGCTCGTCCGAGAGCCGGTAGTTCTCCGTCCGGAGCTCCAACAGCTGCGCCTGGGAGAAGGGTTACGGGGGTTTAAAAAAGGCGGTGAGGCCGAAATTCCCCCCCCCGGACCCGGCCCGGCCTCACCTGCATCCGCTGGAACTCCTCGGCCGACAGGGCCTGCGCCATCTTGGCGCCGCGGGAGGACCCCGCGGGGCGGGGCCGGAAGCGGACGCTCTGGCTGACCCTCGAGGAGGCGTAGAGACGCGGAAGTGATCTCACTCCGCCGCCATAGAGCTCGGGGCGGAAGTCATCCCGATGGGTAGAGAGGGCCCTGCGGGTACCATAGAGAAGACTGTTCCGGGCGCGGCGGGCGGTACCGTAGGCCGCTATAGGGCCCTCAGGGCACCGTAAGACCCACACAGACACACCCCCCCCGCGCTGTGGGGCTCATGGACTGTTCCCCACCCCTATAGAGTCCATAGGAACCCCCGCCCGTGCTCTATAGGCCCCACTGGTGGGGCTCATGGACTGTTCCCCACCCCTATAGAGTCCATAGGAACCCCCCCCCCGTGCTCTATAGGCCCCACTGGGTGCTATGGGCCCTATTGGGCCTCCCCCGGATCTATAGGCTCCCTATAGGCGGCCTAGAAGCCCCCCGGTTCTATAGGCCCCGGCCCCCCCCCCAGCAGCGGGCGGCTCCTCGTTAACAAACGTTTATTTTCCATTTGAACGGTTTCCGTACAAAATGAGGGCGGAGGGGTAAAGGGGGGGGTGTGCGGCTCCTTTAAGTGGGGCCGGTGGGCGGGGCCTCTAAAAGAGGGCGGGGCCGAGGGCGGGGTTAGTAACGGCGGGCAGGGCGGCGTGAGAGTGACAGCGGGGGAGGGCGGGGCTTCGCGCCTGAGGGCCCAGCCCCCAGGAGCCCGTTGGGTGGGGGAGAGAAGGGGCGGGGCCAGCCGGGGAAGGGGGCGGGGCTTCTCCATGGGGCGGGGCTTTCCCTGAGGGATGGGGCTTTCCCCCTCGGGGGCGGGGCTTTCCCCCCTCGGGGGCGGGGTTTCCCCTCATGGGGCGGGGTTTCCCCCTCTGGGGCAGGGCTTTCCTGCTCTGGGGCGGGGTTTCCCCCTCTGGGGCGGGGCTTTCCCCCCCGGGGCGGGGCTTTCCCCTCATGGGGCGGGGTTTTCTCCCCTGGGGCGGGGCTTTTCCCCCTGAAAGGGCGGGGCTGAAGCCTTAAAAGGGCCCCATCCAAGCGGGGCCGACGCCAGCGCCTTAAAAGGGCCACAACGGTGGGGCCCGCCCTTAAAGGGGCCATTCCCCAGCCGAGCTCCTTTAAGGGCGCCCCCCCACCCATCCCGGGCGTCTTAAAAGGGCAACACCGCGGCGGCCCCCCCCCCCCGAAAAGGGGACCGCCATCGCTTAAAAAGGGCTTGCCCCTTTTAAGAGCCTTAAAATGGCACTATGTGGTCCCCACCTGAAACAGCCATCGAGGTGTTTGGGGGGGTTGGGGGGGGTGGGGGGGGGGTCAAGGGGTGCGTGGGGGTCCCTAAAAGGGCCACACGTGGTGGGGGAGGGTCCCTAAAAGGGCCACACCTGGTGGGGGAGGGTCCTTAAAAGGGCAACGCCCGAGGGTCCCTTAAAGGGACGGCGCGGGTGGCGTTCAGGGCTCGTCCTCCATGCTGAGGCTGCTGCGGGGGCTGGAGGCGCGGGAGGGTCCGGGGGAGGCGAGGAGGGCGCCGGGGGGGCCGAGGGGCGAGAGTCCCCCGGCGTCGTCCATCAGGATGTCGTCCAAACCGCTTTCGGGCCCCCCCAGGAGACCCAGTCCCGGGGGCAGGTCGTCGGCCAGCGCGAGGTCCAGGAGGCACTGGGGAGTGGGGGGACCCCCTGGGGGGAAGGGGGGACCCCCGGGGGCCTCTTCGCAACCCCCCTCGGCCGCTGGAGCAGCCGGAGGGCTCAGGGGGAGCCCGTGCAGCTGCGCCTGCAGCTCCAGCTCCTGGCGGGGGGGGGACGACAGGCGAGGTCAGCGACCCACGGACCCAAATATCCCCCCAGAGGTAACCCCAGCGCCCGGCTCAGCCCGACCAGCCTCACGATAACGCCCCCGTTCCCCTGATTCTACTCCCCCCGGCCCCACAGGCACCCCCCTTCCAGGCATCTGACAATCCTATAATGCCCCCACAGCCCCTCCGAAGCCCCCCCCCCTACTTCTACCAAACCCCCCAAAACCCCCCCCTACTTCTACCATAAAGTCCCCCAAACCCCCACTCTGCCCATTCCTAACCCTGTGTGTCCCCCCCCATCCCACCCCCCCCAAAGCCTCCCAGCCCCTCTCCAGCCCCACAGCCACCCCCATTCCACCCTCCCCAGCCCCATAAACCACCCCCCACCCCCCCACTCGTGTCCCCCCCCCCCCCCCCCAGACCTGGACGCGGAGCTGCAGGCTGCGGTTCGCCTGCTCCAGGCGCTGCTGGTGGAGCTCGAGCTCGCGGGAGCGCTGCGTCTCCTTCTGCAGCTTGCGGATGTAATCCACCGAGGCTTTCAGGATGGTGCCCTTATTCCAGCGCATCTCCCTGCCAGCATCGGGGGGGGGGGGGGTTTAGGGTCCCGCTGGCACCCCCCCCCCCCCCAGCTGCCGGGGGGGTCCCCAGCGCCCACCCAGATACCGGGATCCCGCGGGGAGCCGGGTCGCCCACTCACGGGTCGTTGGATTTGGGGATGAGGGTCCCTAATTCTTTGATGCGGTCGTTGATGTTGAAGCGGCGGCGGCGCTCGACTGGGGGGGGGGGGAACATGTCAGACCCCCCCGGTTGCCCCCCCCCGACCCCGCCGGGACCCCAGGCACATCCAGCCCCGTTGCCCCCCCCCCCCTCCCCCAGCTCACTCAGGTTGTGGTTGTCCTTCTTCTGCCGCTCCTTCAGCAGCGCCTTCGCCTCCGTTTCTGGGGAGAGGGGGGGAAAAAATCACCGACCCCCCCCCCTTCACGCTGCCACCCCGACCCCTCCCACCCCACCAGGGACCCCCCTTGAGCCTCCGGGTCCCGCAGGGACACCCCAAGGACCCCCCCCCAAAAAAAAACCCTTTTTGCCCCATCCCACCCGCCTCGTAGCGATCCCCAGGACCCTCCCATACCCCGCAGACCCCCCCCCAGACCCCTTCCACCCCCAGAAGGACCCCCCCATACCCCGTAGGACCCCTCCCCAGCCCCCCAGGGACACGCCCAGGGTGTGTCCCGCCCCCACCTACCCGAAAGCTCAGCCTTGACGCGGGGCAGCTCGGCGGGGCAGGAGCTGCTGCCCCCCTGGGGGGGGCTGAAAACCTCCAGGAGGGGCGCGGGGGCGGGCAGCTGCCGGCGGAAAGGGTGGGGCGGGGTGGGGTCAGCGTGACCACGCCCCACCGGCCACACCCCGGCCAGCCCTAGCCACACCCACTCGGCCCAAACCACGCCTTCCCCCCCCCCTTCTCCCCCAAGCGGGTCCAGCTCCACCAGGGGGGCGTGGCCACGCCCACCCAAGCCACGCCCCCACGCTTAAACCACGCCCATGTCTGGCACGGCCTTGGCCACGCCCCCTCGAGTAGGCCCCACCCTCCCTTGACCAGAGTGGGAGACGCGGGCCACGCCCACCTCTCAGGCCCCGCCCCCCAGCATCACCTTTATATGACAACGCCCTCCTGCCTTATATGGGGTGGAGGCCACGCCCCCCGAGGCTCCAGTGGGTGGAGCTACAACAAGCCACACCCCCAAGCCAGGCTCCGCCTAAGGCCACTCCACACCGTGGTTACAGCCAATGAGGTGCGTCGGGCAGGGCTTGTTCATGCCACGCCCCCCCGGGCGGAAAGGGGCGTGGCTTGTGGTAGTCCCCGCCCCCCTCAGCTCTTAAAGGGGCCGCGTACCGTGTTGGGGAGCTGCAGAGCGCCCTCGGCCGGACCGAAGCTGAGCAGCTCGTCGTAGCTGGATTCCAGGCTGATGATCTCATCGATGACGTCATCGATCTGCGGGGGGGGGGGATGGAGAAAACCACAAAACACCCGTCACAGCCCCCCCCTGCGCCGCGTCACCGCCCCCAGGCATTGCATCACAGCCCCCCGCCCTGCCCCGCCCTGTATGGCATCACCGCCCCCAGGAATTGCATCATCAGCCCCAGCTATCACATCACCGCCCCCGCCCGGCTCCGTATGACATCATAGGGTTGCCTCACACACACCTCCCCCCCCAGTACCACGCCCCCATTCTGTGGGGTGACATCACGTTGCTCTCGTGGGGCATCGTGGCCCCCCCATGTGACATCACAGCCCCCCAGCGTGACATCGCAGCCCCCCTCACGTGACATCACAGCCCGCAACATGACACTACAGCCCCCCAACGTGACATCACAGCCCCCCGCATGATATCACAGCCCCCCACATGATATCGCAGCCCCCCCAACATGACGCCACAGCCCCCCAACGTGACATCACAGCCCCCCCATGCGACATCACAGCCCCCCAACGTGACATCGCAGCCCCCCAACATGACATCACAGCCCCCCCAACGCGACATCACAGCCCCCCAACGCGACATTGCAGCCCCCCAACATGACATCACAGCCCCCCAACGCGACATCGCAGCCCCCCAACATGACATCACAGCCCCCCACGTGACATCACAGCCCCCCAACGCGACATCGCAGCCCCCCAACATGACATCACAGCCCCCCCAACGCGACATCGCAGCCCCCCAACATGACATCACAGCCCCCCACATGACATCACAGCCCCCCAACGCGACATCGCAGCCCCCCAACATGACATCACAGCCCCCCACGTGACATCACAGCCCCCCAACGCGACATCGCAGCCCCCAACATGACATCACAGCCCCCCACGTGACATCACAGCCCCCCAACATGACATCACAGCCCCCCACATGACATCACAGCCCCCCAACGTGACATCGCAGCCCCCCCACGACATCACCCCCCCCCCCCCACGACCTCGCAGCCCCCCCTCGCCGTCCACGTCCCGTCCCCCCCCCGTCCCTCACCTCCTTCTCGGAGCCGGGCCCGATGTGGAGCAGCGCCAGGGGGCTGTGGGGGGTGGGGGGCGCCGGGGGGGGGGGCC